>NC_029790.2:107856303-107858915 GCF_000816755.2 Arachis ipaensis | reverse complement strand
ATATGTCACCATATGACAAGAGGTATGCTGATGTGAGGATTAATGGTCAAACATCAGTGTCTGTTACAATTGCTCTTGAAGAAGGTATGCTCCTTCTATCTCATAAAAAGGATTAAAGGCAAATAGTTATTCTATTATTAGTGTTTTGTTTTTACTATTGCTATTTTTAATGGTGCTTATTTGTCCATGTTATTAAAATTGTTCCAGATATTCAGAATTTGTGCCTTATCAGTCTTGTACTTGGATTGGCATTACTGTTGGCTCCAATTATTAGCAGTCGGGTTCCATGTTGCCATAGCAGTTCAATGGCTATAGTGATCTTTCCTGTCATTATAATTCTACTATTTCAGGTGTATAAAATTATTTCCTAAAATATACGGATTTCATTTTGTTATATTCATTCTGATTTTTATCATTATTTTGTTTTTAAACTTCCAAGCAACATTTTTTTTAAAACATTCAGGCAATTTTTAATGATGAACCTTGAAATTAAATAAAGTATGGTGTTGGGAAGGCTTAAATTTTGGGTCCTCTCTATTTTGTTCAGCTGTTAATCTCTTATTGTTTAAATGTCACCAGTTTGATTCCTACAGTTAGTAAAACAATGTCAAATTATTGAGTCACCAATGGTATTTTTCTTGTACATACTACATGGAAGCCACAGTATCACTTTCCTTCTTTGACCTCCTCTTCCTTTTCCCCAAATCTCCAACTCCTTCCTCCTCCTTGATCTTAGCCATACTCTTCAACCAACTTTCCCATCCTACTCTTGCCTCCTTCTTTCCTCAGTTGAACCACAAGGTCAGCCTAATGGCACTGGCATTCACATTATGGATCAGCAGCAATGTGGTCGATCCTCCATGCTGCATAATGCCTGCTGAATGTTGGACCATCTTTTCTGGTTATCACAAATATTGTGAATTCCTCCCGCATCCTATATGACTTGGCATGACTTGTCTATTTTAGGGATCCATTAGCATATGAATTAGTTTTCATAGTAAGTGCTACTCATCACTTGATTAGTATAAACAGATGAGATAGGGTAGAGGGAAGAGTATCTAGTCATTTGAGTAATTGGGAATGTTGGGAGAGTTGAGAGGTCTCTTGAATATCCGTACTATAATTCTAACTAATCAATAAAACACTGCATTCCAATTCCAGTAATAACAGTTGATCAGTGATATGTTACATTCTTTGTCATAAAATATTTCTCATAATGGTTTTACAGGTTGCTATTGTTGTAATACTGAGCATCATCTTGGCTGGAGCTGCTTTAGGTGATAGAATTGTTAGGAAATTTGTTTTCCCGAAACAAGATGGTACTAAGCATGCTGGGGTCGCTAAGTTTGTGATACTGAAATGGGGAATGCGCATCATAGGATCCGCCTTCATTTTTCAGGTTTGCATTTATGTAATTATAGTTTAGAGAACATGAACTACGCTATGGTTGTTATCCAAAACTCACCCTGTCGTATATGACAAATTTTGCTATGTCAATGTCACCTTGTGTAATTTCTTATTGATGCATGACAAGATGAACAAATTTTCTTCACGGAAAGTATGTAACATGTTAATGTTTGTTCGTCATTTCACTGGAATTAATAGCCTAGCTTTTTTTGTCTAGCATCTCTATGAAACTCAGTCACTTGAAAATATTACCAAGCTGTACCACTTTTTGGGAAAGCTTTTTAACCTTCCATTTATCTATTTATTAGTTGAACCAGCCGTCTATTGACTTTCAGTTTATTTTTATATTGTTTTCAAATATTTAATATACTTTTCACTGTTTTAATAGTATTTTAGAATATTAGTTTTACTATTATGTTAATATATATTGTTATATTGTTTAATCTAAAAGGTAATTGTTCATCAAGAGAGTGGTTTGCACTTAATTTTATTTTCTCCTTTTGCCTTTTATTATTTTACCTATTTATCTAACTATTCACCTATTATAATGTTTGTTTTAAAAAATTTTCCACATAAATTTGCAAATGTTGCTGTTTATAGAATCTAAATGTACAATATTACAATATATGAAAAATCTTAGTTTCTTTAATCAGTCACTATGTTGGTTCAGATGAAAATAATAAAATTTAAAAGTACCCTAAACACACAAGAAAAGAAAAACAAAAATATACATTGACAACAGCAACAAAATTCTATTGTCCTTAAAATAACTGTAGGTAAAATAATCTGTTGGAAGCCATACACCTGAGGGAGGGAAAACCATACTAATTGTATCTCATCCTTCAGTTTTGGCTACTGTTCTATCATCTTACCAGATGCCAGTTCGTTACAGTGACACATGCAATTATTTTAAGATTGTTGCTCATTTTCCTATTTATTTTGATTTTACAATTTTTTCTTTTCTGCCAGAGCACTACTGATCCGCCTTTGGCAAATGGAGCCTTGGTCTCGTTTGCAGCTGCTTATCTTATTATAAAGTGTATTCACACATGGTAAGTCTGACTTCTCTTTCTCCATTTTTTTCATTCGCATAAAATGATTTTTAATTGGATCCTGTACAAAACAGTGTTCGTCTTTCTCTGGTTTTTGGGTGTTCATCCCTTTTTCGTTTTCGCCTTCCTTTATAAAAAAAGCAGAAAATGTTT
>NC_029790.2:107853586-107856282 GCF_000816755.2 Arachis ipaensis | reverse complement strand
TGATATAAAAGATCTTGTTTTCATTTTCAACTTCTCCACTTGTTAACTGGCCATTGATTTCAAGCAGGCATGAAGGTTCAGTGAATGGTAATCCCCTTCAGCAGTGGAAGAGAGGAATAGATGGTAGTGACAGCTTCATGGAAGGTATGTTTCATGCTCTAATCTTTCTTGAATAAGATTTCTACATATTCTGCAACAGAACTTTCTTTTTTGGTTTCTATTTTATATATTTTCAAGTATTTTTGGGGAATTACTAAGTGTAAACTAGTAATTAAATAAAAGAAATTGAACATTTTACTTACAATAGTGTATGGAATCTGTAGAACTGATTGAGCAAATATTTAGCAGTAAAAATGTGCAATATGCTCCAACTTAGGGAAGAAATGCTATGCTTTCATGTTGAATAAGCTGGAAAAGATTTCTTTCCATCGAGAAAAGCTCACTTGTTGGTTGAAAGCTAATTTTTCTCATAAAATACCTTTATATATACAACAATTAAGTTGTTTATAGTTCATATGTATGCTCTGGTGCCGTAATATAGCATTTTGAGATCTGTATGTAGGATTCTTATGTATCATCGGCATGGTAATGCTGAAGATGACGGAAAGAAAATGGTTAAAAGTTTAGTACTAAATGTATGATTAATTATTTATAAAAGTTGGGCACTACAATAAGTTGCTTCTGCAAGTATGATGATCCCTCATGAGTCATGTGAGGGATGTTAATGTCTGTTTTATGCATTGCACTCTGCTTCAATATTTGGCATGTACTAAACAGACACTACTAAAAGCTACTTGAATGCTGGATCACTTCATTTGCTGCATTGAATTGATTTCTCAAGAGTCCCCTGTTCACACATATGGAAATGTTTTGCATTATTGTGTCTCAGTAGTCTTGTTACATTTTTGCTTGCATGCTCTATTTTTTGTTTAAGCCTTTCATTCACCTATATCAATAAAGAAAGTAGAAGAAAAGAGGGAAAAAAGATGTACATGCTTTGCACGGATTATGTTCTCTAATAAACCTTGGAGAAGCCTGTCTAAATTATTGATTTTCATTCAGATATTTATTACTCAAAAACTGTGAAGTTTCTGGAGCACAGCTTTTCTTGCAATAACAAAGCTGTGATACGCTGTCTGATCCATTTTTTGTTTCTTGTGTTGTATCTTCATTTTTTATGTATGTAGGGCACGTGTATTTCTCAAGCTTTTACAACAACAGAAAGAGGTTAACAGAGAATGACCGGGTTGAGTCAACTCGAAAATTCACTGATCAAGCTTTAGCAGATTTGATAGCATCTCCAGCTTTCAGTGCCTGGTTTATTGCGAATGCGGACAGGATACGAGTTGATCCACATGAACCAGCCAAGAATCTCAACAAGTTAAGAGCATTAAAGGAGCTTTCTTCTATGGCCATGGCCTATTGGAGGAGAGTCATAAATCTAAGTATGAGCAAAACAAATACTTTGATTGGAATAATTACAGATCGTGCGATTTGGTCTGGAGGGTAAAACCAGTACAACATGGTTGACATTCTAATCCAGCATGACCTTAATCTCACTGCAGAAGTCTCCAGATTCCAAAAATACTCTGAAACTTCTTATCTACTCTACACTTGATGCTCCACCACTCCCTTTGAAGATGGGTTCATGGATTGAGGCGATTCTTGTATTTTAAGATTAGTGTACAGGTTTTTGTTCTAATTTGTATCTGCATAAGTCATCATTTTGGGTTGAATAGAGGGAAATAGTTCAGCATTTACTTGCTCAATTTTATTTAGTTGTTGGTTATGTTGGTCTGGGTGTGTGACAGAGATTCTTCTGTAGTGTACAATGTGATCAAATGCACCAAGAACCACCCACACAACCACCTGTATCTTCCGTGACCACTATGTTCACAACTTAGTTGCCGTCTGTCACCGTCTATTGTTGAACACCTCCATTGTTTACAATCTTGCTGCTCATGCATCTGCACCACATAAGGTTGACGAGATGATGTAACTGTCTGAGAAAAGGTTGGGTTTTGAAGGAAGGGGAATGACACTGAGAATGTGTTTCTGGGTTTGGGAATATATATATTATTATTGGAATGGCAGAGCTAGAGACGCATTTTTGAGTTGTATTTTGGAGGGGAAAGGAAACCACACATTTCAATATGTAGTGTATATTGTAATTGTGTATATTGTAATTGTGTAAGCTGTGTTTGAGATCCAGGGCCTTGATTATATATTTTCTTAACCAAAATAAAATAAATATAATTTAGATTTAAATGTAGTGTCTACATATTATTTAATGGAAAGTTCTAATCAATCTAATCTAGTAATGTACAATGAATATTATACGGTGGTTTTTTCAATCTCTCTCTTAGTTAAGAGATTAAAACACACTTATATGATTAATCAATGTTGTTTGACTAAATGAAGTATTACACATTTGAATTTGATTTCAAAAATACTAAAAAAATACCCATAAAGTTCATAGTTAAATTTTAAATGAGTCAAATAACCTTTGCAGGTTCTATTATTGATAGACGTTTCGCATCTGGATACTGTGTGTTTTTTTGGAGAGAGAGAAGATAAAAAAAAGCAGAGGAGAGAGTTAGAGCATCTCCAATAAAGTATTTATAGAGTATTATTTTTTATACTTTTAAAAAGTGAATTGATTTATATTTGAAATATACATTAAAGTTGATATATAA
>NC_029790.2:107849230-107853392 GCF_000816755.2 Arachis ipaensis | reverse complement strand
CAGCTAACAGCTAATATTTACAATATTGTTGCAAAATTTGACTAATTTCAATTTAAATTCATAATCAGATTTAAATTTGTATTTTTATCAATAGATATTAAAATGAACATTATATATTATATTTCGCTAACCATATATCGTATATTTCACTATTAAAAATGCACAATACATATTATATATACTAGCAGCGCCAATGAGTTATAGTTCAAATGGCATAGACTCTCCATACTCAATTAAGAGGTTGCGAGTTCGAGTCTCATATCTTTGGTAAAAAAAAAAAATACTAGCGGCTCACCAGGCACTATCGTGCCTATTGAGCCGCTTTTCTATTGAATTTTTTTATTTCCATCCATAATTCTAATAGATAAAAAATATATATTTTTTTAATCTTATCTTGAACCTCTCTAATTATCTTTAATTTTATTAAGATTATTAATTTTTATTTTGATTATATTATCTCATCATATTATACACTATCTTTTCTTGCCAATGAGTAATTGCTCAAATGGCATAGTCTCCTCATACTCGATTAAGAGGTTGCGGATTTGAGTCTCTATCTTTGGTAAAAAAAAAAATGTTGCTTTGTTTTATTTTTTTTCTTCTTCTATTCATCCCATCGCAATTAATTATCACCATACCATTTTCAGACTTACTTGTTAAGCCATATTTTATTGCTTTAAGACAAAATTTAAGATATCAAGTATTCAAATTTTTTGTTAATCAAATTATAAAATTTGTCATCAATTATAAAAAAATAATATCAAATATATTATATCTTCTTAAAAGAATAATATTATATGGACACTAATATTTTAGCTACTATTAACATATACAATTGAATATAAAAATATTACATTGTAGAATATCTCTCCTACTCTTAACACTTATTTGTAATAATTCTTAATCTTTCTCTAGATCTAATATGTCACCTTCTATGTCTCTAACTAATAAAATTTTTAAGATTTTAGTTTCATTTAATTTCAAAACAAAATTGTAATTTTTATATTGTTATTTTTTTCTAATATTTTTAAGAAATTAATTTTTATGTTTTTTATTAGGAAAGCGGTTGAACACTGTACTGTGTTTTGTTACAACCTAATATAATTTAAGGATTAATCGTTACATACAAGTGTTTTACATTTACAAGCTTTACAAGTTTGAAGAGAACGAAACTTCCTAAACGCGCTGGTTATATTACGTGCCTCTTTAGCAGACTTTTAAATTAATCAAAATCAATTAACGCGTGAATATATAACTTCCATTTTTCAAAAGATTTTGTTTCCTTTTTCGAGTTTCTTGCCAAATTTGTTCGATCTTCTTCGTGCGTTCTCTCTTTGCCTTCGATCTCCTTCGGTTTTTTTCGATTTTAATGATTTCTGAAATCAAGCTTTCAAATTGTTTTGAAGATAATGGAACTTCAAAAATACACCCAAACAATTACAAAAATACACTCAAACCCAATATCAGATGGGAGACAGTATATTTCTTCTTGAAATCTTTTAATGTTTTGCTGGTTAAGAGTGAGGTACATGACAGACACAATCTAGAAAAAAAAAAAACCTAGAAGAACAGTAAAATAGTACACCTTGAATAATGTTTCTTCGTTTTTTCTGGTGATTTTTTATGGACATTTGTATCTTGTCTTCTTAATTTCTTCTACTCTTTGCGAGGAGTTGGAACGTTTCTTCATTTGTTTCGAATGTCGCTGGACGGTTTGCATTTTGATTGAAGAAAAAAAGGAAGAGTGCAGCATAATGAACGTGTTGTGAAAAAACGCAACAGGTGATTAAGGCGCGTGCGTTGGACGCTCAATTCTAAAGAAGTGGTGCGCGTGTTTTTTTTTTTAGATTTGGACCAATCTATATGTAAACCAAAAAAAATTTGTATGTGTAGTAGGCCTTATAATTTAATATTGCTTCTTCTTGATTACAACCGATTTTGTTAACCGTTTTTGATTCGATAAACCGGTTTGAACTTTTAGAATCATGGTTTAGATGAATCGAGAATTCAAATAAAGAATTTTGATTCAGACGCATTGAAAGATACTTGATTTTTTTGAATTCCATTTTTTCTTTATATTCTGCTCGCGGCACATGGCACTATAGTACTTGTTGAGCCACTCTTCTATTGAATTTAAGAAATTAATTTTATATTTTTATTTTATTATTATATGTAACAATCAAGATAAAAATTTAAAAATTTATTTATTTTTTCAATCTTATTTAATTTAAAGTAGATATAAAAATTTAAATTTAAAGAACTCTTTTTCTCGCATAAAAGATTATCTGTTTTTCAAATTAGTCCCTAAATTTTTTTTTTAATCAAATTCGTCCTTTAAAAATTTTAAATTAATCATGTTAGTCCTTTCATCACTTTATTTATTGATGGTATCAAAATTTGCTAATGTAACATGTTAAGTGACATTCCAACATACACATATAAGTCTTAATTAACTATTAACATGATTAGTTTATGAAATTAGATCAAATCAACCCCAAATTAAGAAATTCCAATGCCTCGAATTCTCTCCTCAATTAGATTTTGATTTGATCTAAGTTCATAAATTAATCATGTTAATAGTCAATTAAGACTCCTAGATGTATGTTGGGGTGTCACTTAATGTGTTACATTAACAAATTCAGTCTCCCCATACTCAATTAAGAGGTTGCGGATTCGAGTCTCCTATCTTTAAAAAATAAAACAAACAAACAAAGTGATGGAAATACTAATATGACTAATTTAAAATCTTTAAAGCACGAATTTGATTAAAAAAATCTTTTGAGAACCAATTTAAAGAATAAGTAATCTTTCAGGACTTAATTTGACCATTTATTTAACTAAAATTGTTAGATTTTATTTATTAGTTTAGTTGTTTTAATTAGATTTGCTCTTATAAATATATATAGGCCTAATTTGGGTAAACAACTTAATTAAACTCTTTTTGAAAAAATAGTTTAAACAATAAATGACTATATTAGTGCTTGTTTGGGCGTCATTATTTTGATAAAAATGATATTTTTTCAATGAAAAAATATCTTTTTTTTTTTAGTGTGTTTGGCAAATTTTTAGTAGTAAAAGTAAAAGCACTAGACAAATAAAAAAACATATTTTCTGAGAAGTTGTAATTTACATCTTTTTTTAAAAGATCTTTTTCTCTTAAAAAAAGATGTTTTTCATGTAATAAATAAACAAAAAAGTACTTTTATATTGTTATACCCAAACATAATTGATAGATAAAAAGATCTTTTTGCATGAGATACCCAAACATAAAATTACTTTTATTTTTCCATAAGATCTTTTAAAAAACAAATAACTCGAAAAAAGATCTTTTCTTAGAAACTCACACAAACAAGCTCTAAAAGTAACTTATAAATAAATTATTTTGTGTTTGAATTTTTAGTTCTAAAAGTGCTTATTTTATAGAAATGTGATAAAAAATAGTAGTATTATGAGAGAAGTCATTTTTTTTTAACTTCTCTATAAACTCCTAAATAGTTTCTTAGAAAGTCGCAATTTGGTTTTGAAAATTGTACCAGACATTAATACTACTACTTTTCATAAGTCAAAAGTTCAAAAAAATTACTTTTAAAGCTTTTCAAACGGTCTTTTAGTGTTTGTTTCAAAAAAAAATTTCTTATATTCTTATAACTGTTACTAAATTTGAGTGATGTAAAATATAATAATGCCATTTATGTGAGTAAGTGATCTTGGAATCAATAGTGTGAATATTATATTTATATTTATGATTTGGCAAGAAAAAGTGTGCTAATGCTAGAAGTGTGTTATATGCCGATAGAGCATAGGTCATTTCAGGGTTAAAGGATATTTTTATAAAAAAATAATTTATTTTTTTTGAAAAATAGATAAAATTAATGTTAGTTAACACAAAAAATTTAAAATTGATTAAAAATGAGGTTTTTTAAAAATTATAAAGGAGAAGAATATATATTTGATAAATAGAGGAGGAAGTGAGTGTCATTTTAACATTTATCTAAAAAAAAAAGACTGAAATTTTCTCTTTTTTATAATAACATAATCAAACTTTCTATATATAAATATTATTAAATGTGTATTTTCATATTGTAACTGGTTTTTTGTGTTTTTATAGTTTTGCTCATTTTTTTTACCAATTAAAAAAAAAAAAAATTAGTTGAATGTTAAT
>NC_029790.2:107845141-107845487 GCF_000816755.2 Arachis ipaensis | reverse complement strand
GTTAAAGGATATTTTTATAAAAAAATAATTTATTTTTTTTGAAAAATAGATAAAATTAATGTTAGTTAACACAAAAAATTTAAAATTGATTAAAAATGAGGTTTTTTAAAAATTATAAAGGAGAAGAATATATATTTGATAAATAGAGGAGGAAGTGAGTGTCATTTTAACATTTATCTAAAAAAAAAAGACTGAAATTTTTTATATTTTATAATAACATAATCAAACTTTCTATATATAAATATTATTAAATGTGTATTTTCATATTGTAACTGGTTTTTTGTGTGTTTTGCTCATTGCTCATTTTTTTTACCAATTAAAAAAAAAAAAAATTAGTTGAATGTTA
>NC_029790.2:107844046-107845108 GCF_000816755.2 Arachis ipaensis | reverse complement strand
ATTACCAATATTACCAATTTTTTTTTTTAGTCAACAAAAACAAATTCTTTTTTTTTTATTGTGTAATTATATATAATAATGACATAACAGTCTTCTTAGGATTTCATTTTGATTCAAATTCATTTTAAATAAAATTTGATTAAAACTTAAATAACTTTACGTTTGAATTATAAAATTAGCTTGAAATTATTCATGTAACTAAAATTTTCATTGTGAAGAAAATTTAATAAATTTCACTTTTTTAATATGGAAAGTTAATTACCCTTCTTAAAATAAATTTGTATGTCTCTCTCTTTTAGTAAATATTCCCACATTTTATTTTTTTAATTAAAATAATAATAATGTTCCCTCTCGTCGTTTTATTCCCACATGGCGAATCAGTCAAGTAATAGGTTTTCGAAGATTTTGACTTAGGACTAATTAGTAGGACATATAATCATCACCATTAAATTTTACATGATAAATTGATAGAGGGACATAGCGTGTCCACCGTTTACTATTATGGAAGACCAAATTGGTACTTTATTTTTTTTCAAGGGCTAATTAATCCGAAGTTAAAAACTTCAAGGACTAAATTGTCACTTTACTCAACTTTTTACTATTTTATATTTTTTATTTATGTAGGACCGGTTCTACCGATTCAATCAGTAATTTTTTTTCACCAAAGATAGGAGACTCGAACGCGCAACCTCTTAATTGAGTATGGGGAGACTATGCCATTTGAGCTATTACTCATTGGCATTCAATCAGTAATTTAACGGTTGAACTAATAAATTAATAAACCAATAATTTAATCGGTTTGATCACCAGTTCGGTTCTGACAACTATGGCTTCAGCAACTCTTTTCCTATCATAGAAGTTGTAATTTAGCCGTTCTATTAGGAATACATTAGGAATACAGAATTGGTTGTAAAAAATTGAGACAATTCTTACATTAATTTCTAATTTCTATGAGTAAAGGTACACTTTCGTATTATAATATATATTCTTAATGATTTATCATGAATGATTAAGAAATTCTAAAAGAATTCTAATATATATAGATTAATTAGAACAAATGTA
>NC_029790.2:107835996-107841032 GCF_000816755.2 Arachis ipaensis | reverse complement strand
CTAATACTCTATGTAAATATAAATTATAATTTAAAATATTTTTTACCAATTAAGTATTTGCAGAATAAAATTCATGTTATATCATGATTTTTTAATTTTAACCGTATAGATTTTGAATTTATTAATATACTTATAGAAAAAAAAGTGTAAAATGTATATTTAACTATGAGACTAAAATTATTGTAAAATATTAAAAAAATTTTTTTTGAGTTATTTGAATTAACAGAATTAAGTAAATACTATAATTATTTTGAGAAACATCTATGAAAACCAAATTTTAATATGTATTCATATTACAGTGAACGTGAACAAGCTTCAAATATTAATAAATAGACTTCCTTCCTCTTCAGACTCCAAAACCAAATTGAGAACCAACTTCCATTCACGAAAGAATAGACACGTGACAAAAAATGTATGAACAAAAAAATCTCTAACTCTACAACTTTACATTTGTACTAGTGGAAGTAGGCGAGGGACATTTGTGAATTCATTGTAAAATTTTTTTGTTACATTTTGAATATTATTATACTTGTAAGCTATGAGTACCAAAAACATTTGTTATATAAAAATATAAAAATTCATTGTAAAATTTTATAACCTATTCTATTGGTGGCCTATTATTAGTTTTTTTTGTACTCACATTAATAAGTTTTTTAGGCCCAATACTTTTCCATTATATATAACCCATAACAGCACCTATTATTTATAAAAAAGGTTTAAACTTATCCACTACCTACAAATTATACTAAAAGGGACAGTTAATGGTAAAATTTGTCCCCACCGTTAATACATATAAAAAAATATATAAAAATAGTATGTAAAATTAGAAGATTGAATTTAAATGTTTCATTTGTTGAAATATGAATCGTTAAATGAAACACAATATCTAATGTTCTTGATAATAGGTGTCTATGAATATAATAACTCCCTTTTCATCTATCAATGTGCTGCTTTCATTACAGCAAAGTTTAAAAAATAAAAGCATAAACAACAGTTCATCAAAACTTCTTCCTTTCTAATCCACAGCAGCGAAGGTTTGGGAAGAAATTCACTAATTATCAGCATAAACATTGTACTGGGATGTGATTTTCAGATCTACAAATCTTAGTGAGGGTTCCTTTGATTGAGATTATTTTGTAATTGTTCACTTCCATATCATCAGTGAAGACTGTTTGTCTTCTCCAGTTATAGCCATCGAATGATTTTGGTCCAAGATAAATCTTGTTACAAATTTTGCAATTATCACCTGATAAAAAAATTCGTCACCTATTCATATCATGTATTGAAATCATGCCTTTGATTAGGATCTTCATGTATTTCTTAAACATTATCTATATTGACTCTTCTCAAACCCACATACACTGGGTAACAGATAATGGAAAAAAAATATAAAATGCTACACAACCTGTCTTCAATATAGCTGATGCCTAAATTTTCATAAAATAAGTTTACTCATTATGCAAATTCACTGCTTCATTGAAAATACATTTTTAAAAATTCATTCGGTATCCCCATCCTCCAATTGAAAATTTCCTAAAAAAAGGAGGAAAAAATTTGATATAAATTTTTGTTTTCACTATAAATGTATCCTTTAACTTTATTTAATTTTGGTGCTTAAGCAATATTATAATGCTTTATGTCAGTTTAAATCTTATAATTGTTAGTTTTTCATTATCTAATATAATTGGAGAAATTTATTTTTCTCTATGTATCATATGTGGTGTGTGTATCTCACTCTTCCTTTATTATTTTTTTGAACTGGTATTGACCCTACAGCACTGATAGTTTCCAAGCTTTGTTAATTTGTTTAATAATGTTATAAAAGTGTAAAAATTCTTAAGTTTGTTAATGAATCCTTGAATGAAACATTGAAACATGAATGAGATGTTTTGTATGGAAAGAAAGAGGGATTAAAAGACAGGATAGGGGCAAATGCAACGTGCATGTCTTGGAAAAAGGATATAGGTTATAACTTATAAGTTTATTGTGCACTGCAATCTAGAATTCACTTTTCATCTCTGATTTGGTTGAGACTAGGGAGCATTGTTGTGCTGTTGACAGAGAACATTTCCTCTTTTTCCTTCTTTTCCTATTTTTGTATAGAGGATAGCTCTTCCTTTTCCTAAGATTATAATATCTTTCGTTATTTTATACACGTGAAGCTAACAATACTTTTAGATCCCATTCAGTGTGAACATTTTGGATAATGGCTAATGGACAATGCTCTCCAAAGTTGATCCTCAAACATGGATCTTTTCATGTAATTAATGTTGATCATAATCTAACTAACACCCTTACAAATTCATTTTATTGTGGCTCAGTTAGCAAATCTATATCTTATATCTCGATCTACACCTAATCATCATATCAATTATCTTCAATTTTCAGTTCTCAAACTTAATTAATGTATGATTTATTGACAGAGTTAACAATCGATTTTTCTTTTTAGTGGAGACTGAAACCAATCAAGTTGTCCGTTTTTGTTGCTGAAATCTAAGTAAGTTACTTATATTCTATGATACTCATAAGTAGCTTATATTATATGTGATTTGTTTAAGTGGCATATGACCTTTGATATACAGATGTAGTTGATAATAATGGGTAAAGGATTTTACTTCTATTTTCAGCTCAAAACAAAAATAGATTTGTTTTCACTTTCAAGATGTGAAAATCCTGCTTAAAGTGACACTTCCTCTAGATGATGAATGGTAGTATAAACATAGTTAATATAATAAATTTTTACTACATTTTGCATTAGTGAAGAGCTTAATGCACTTTGGTTTTACTCAAAATTTTAGCTCAAAATCAGAATAGATTCATTTACACTTTTAAGATGTGAAAACTCTGTTTAACGTGACAGTTCCGCTTCAGAATAACTTATATTATACACGTAGTTAATAAAATTAACTTCTACTACACTTTGCATAAGTGAAAAGATTAATGGACTTGGATTTTACTCATAGTTCAAACTCAAAGTCAAAACAGATTCTTTTACACTTTCGAAGATGTGAAAACTCTATTTAAGGTGACACTTCCTCTTGAGGATAAATGATAATATATTATCATTACTTTAATCATTTAAATATACATTTAAGAAATATACCTTGAGTGTTGCTACTGGAATAGAATCATAGCTCTGTCAAAGGCATTATGCATTTTGTGTTATCTGCATATTGACCATGAGAAATATGAACTGCATTCATCTTGTGTTCTAGTTTTGTTGGACTATTCATTCTAAACCTAAAAAATTATGATATGAGATTTATCTTCAGCTAAATATATGCACTTTTCCTATATTGAGGTTCCAATTTATTTACTTAAGTTGTATTGAGTCAATAAAAATATTTTACCCCTGGTGGTTTGTAGTGGAATAAGTTCTTCTGTGTGTATGGTTGAATAATGAGCTCAATACAACTAATCATCATATCACTTATCTTCAACTTTTAGTTCTCGCACTTAATTAATGTATGATATATTGACAGAGTTACAAACCGAATTTTTCTCTTAGTCTCCATTGAAACCAATAAAGTTGTCCGCTCTTGTTCTCAAATCCAAGTAAGTTACTTATATTCTATGATACTCGTAAGTAGCTTATATTGTGTGTGATTTGTTTAAGTGACATAAGACTCTTGATATACATATGCACTTGATAAAATTTACTTCAATTGTTGTATGATCCTAAGATTGTGTTATCATATTAAAACTCAGCTGATCTATAGCTATTATGATTAGTTAGAAATAGTTTGGTTACTGAGCTTTATATATATATATATATTTTGAGAAGTAAAGGAATCTAAGTACCTGATTCTTAAGTTATTTAAGATCTCTTTATGATAATAATAACTGCTCTATTATTTTAACAAATTTATTGTTGATTATTTTATACATGTGTTGTGTAGCCAACAATATTTTTAGGTTCCAGCTAGTGTTAACATTTTGGATATTGGACAATGCTCTCCAAAGGTGATCCTTAATCATGGATCTTTTTTTCATGTAGTTAATACATGATCATAATATGATTAATACCCTTAGAAATTTATTTAATTGTGGCTCAGTTAGCAAATCTATATCTTATATCTCGATCTACAATTAATCATCATATCAATTATCTTCAACTTTCAGTTATCGAAATTAATTAATGTATGATTTATTAACAAACTGAGTTCATAACCGATATTTCTCTTAGTGGAGACTGAAGCCAATCAAGTTGTCCACTTTTGTTGCTCAATTCTAAGTAAGTTACTTATATTCTATGATACTCATTACTAACTTATATTCTATGTGATTTATTTAGGTGGCATAAGACTTTTGATACTCATTACTAACTTATATTCTATGGTTTAAAGCACTGCGCTATAACTATCAAAGGCTCGACCCTTGCTTCTTTAAGATAGGGTAGAATTTGGTCTACTATGTCTCCAAACAACACACAACCAATACTGTTATTTCTGCAAAATAAACACAGAAAAATATTCATTTAGTTAAACACTGATTGCATATCTAATTAAAATAGATAAAAATGTTGTCGGGACTCTTACTCAAGGTCCTCTATCAAAACAGCCAAACGTTTTGTCTCCTTGCCTTTGTTAGTAATCAATTCTCTTGGATCTTCTTTTTCAACAACTTCACCTATCACATCTAAACCATAAAGACAGGTCCAAACAAAATTAAAGTACTCACGGGAATGCAGGTTATTCCTATGTTTATATAGAAATTATTTAGTTTATACATTGCCTATAAGTAATGAATCGTCGAGCTTCTCAGCTGCCAGCAGCTCAGGGATTGGCTTAAAGAAAAATACCTCTAGAGAAAAATTTGGATGAGATACCAGAATCACAGTGGTTATCTGTGAAAAATTTATAGTCCATCTATTCGTGATTGTCCTGATTTTTTCTTTCTTATCCACCACAATGAAGTTAGACATGACGTACATGTTAAACTCCAATATGTTGCCTCTCCACTTCTTCACCAATGGCTTTGGGATTGAAGCTTGGATTCTACCACCTTAGAAATTAGAAAAATTACATGTCAGTTAC
>NC_029790.2:107830636-107835838 GCF_000816755.2 Arachis ipaensis | reverse complement strand
GAAGAGAATCACTCAAGCAAATCCAAAAAAGGTTTCACAAACTTGCCTTCATATCTTGAAAAAGTATCTTCATATCATTGACTTCGTTTTTGTTGAACTTGTTCAAAACTTCCCATAAGTGCATAACATAAACTTTGAAGGTCCATTGGAGTTTTCTTAAATTAACATCCATTAACATATCACATATTTCTGTCATGTTTTTGCGGATATGGATCAAAAGTCACTCATTTTTTTAGGATATAATACTACTAAAAAGCTTTAGCGAAGAAAATTGTTCATAAACATGAACTAAACCCCCTTTTATAGGTCTCTTTAAAATTTGAAGATCAGGGAACATTTTTTTACGGATAAGTTTATCCTAATCTTAATTTTTTTCCAAACAGCTTTACTTTTCAGCTTACACATGGCATGCAATGGAAGATAACACTTGTCGAATGCTGGCGGCTCCACTTGTCAAACAAAGAACTATATATTAAAGTTCAAGCCTAGAGAGTGTTCTCCAATATTAGTATTATTATTGCAGAATTTGCATTCGTCTGATTCATTGCATTTGGCCATCAAAATGAGGTGGTTCTTCTTCTCCCCCGCGGTCGCCGCCGCTGCTATCTTACTTCTCTTCCTCATCTGCCCCTCTTTCGTCGCCCGGGATCGTCAGAATCCTCCTCCACTCCCAGGTGCCAAAAATAGATATTTTCTCCTCTTCCTCCTTCCACTCCCACTACCTCATTTATTACTGTTTCGTTGATTCTCTCGCTTCTCAATATCAATTATCTCTAGGTTTGCTTCCCCCTTTTCAATTTCTGCTGCAAAGTGCAAGCGCCCAGTTCATATCTTACTTTCACTTTACCTCTTGGAATCGATTGCTAACTCCACAAGGAATTCCTAATAGCTCATTGCCTCATTCGGCCTGTAGGTGTGTCACGGGGTTCCTATTTGCTTTGCTTTTGTTTTAGTTGTAGGGAAGTGCAGTTTGAAGTTAGTTATGTGGTGGTGAGTCCTTGGATATGATCATTGTTGTATCGTGTTGTTTATTCAGATCTTATTGGTGTCCCTATGTCGAATAATTTTTGCACATGATGGTAGATGGATTTCAAAAGCTTTGTCTTTTATGTTTATTTTGACCTTCATGAAGCTTGTCATGGTTGATGGGTAGTTTCAGTATTGTGCTGTTATGTTGGATGAACAGAAACAATACATGTATAGTCACTTCTTTCTGTCTTTCTCTCTTATTTATTTATTTAATGATTATTTTGTTTTTGTTCTTTCGTTCAATTTTCTTTTGTATATTGTTAATTGTTTTGTTCTTATATTTTCCATTCCTCTTCAATGCATATTGTAAAAAATCTAAAACATTACAACTGCAGGAGTTAGCATTGAAAGGCCGGTGTTACAGGTCACCCCTAGCCCCCTTTCTGGTCATTCAGCTACTTATGATGTTGGTGTTCAAAACACTTTAAGATGTGCGCGTGTTCCAGTTTATGGCATCTCAAGATTTAATCTTCTGAGCTATGCTAGTTCATTCCATATTTCTGTGGCTCACTCGGCTGCAATCTCAGAGAAGTTACATAGCCAAACTCATGTTTGTCTACATAGGTGGTAAGTGTATAACTTTCAATGTACATAGTATGTTTATATTTATTTTTCGTCAATGCATTCCTCCTTGTTGGTGCATTCCTGGAATAGAAACACTATCATGGACATGGTTTCAACTTTTTGTAAAAATCTATGAAGATTGCCTTTTCTTATTAATAATGGATAGGGACATTTCACTTGGATTGTGTGAGTGCCAAAAGGATGAATGGGAGAGTGTGCAGAAGGGGATCTGGAGTGCTGTTATGTCACCCTACGAAACTAGATATGTTGATGTCAGGATCAATGGTCAAATACCAGCTTCTGTTACAATTGCTCTTGAAGAAGGTATGCCCCATCCATCTCATAAAACCACCTTTTTTGTTTTAATGTTATTTTCTGATGGTGCTCATGTATTTATACATGTTATTAAATCTTGTTGCAGATCTTCAGGATTGGTCTCTTACTAGTCTTGTACTTGGATTGGCATTGCTGTTCGCTCCAATTATTACCAGTCGGGTTCCATTTTGCCACAGCAGTTCATTGGTTACAGTGATCTTTCTTGTCATTGTAATTCAACTATTTGAGGTGCATAAAGTTCCATCCTAAAACATATGGATGTTCCATTTTACCATAGCAGTTCATTTGTTATGGATCTCTAACGAGTATCTAAGGAAAGTAGAGAACTATACTTTAAAAGCTAGTTATTAAGGGAAAAAACCACTCTATTTGAATACATACACTGTTTTGGGAGACCTGACATCCATGGCGACTTCACTCGATCGCCATTGACCCACTGATAGCCATTTGGCCATAGGCTATCAATTCGGTATTCACCTTAATCCAACTTATAGGTAGCCCTTTCCGTGGAGCCAAGGCTACGGACTATTAGTATTCAATATTCACCTTAATCCAATCTCTAGGTAGCACTTTATATGGTGCCGACAAGCAAGGCTCAGAAAGTAGGAAACCACACTATAAAAGCTAGCTATTAGAGGGAAAAACTGCTCTTTAAATACATCAACAAGCATCCCATATTACACGATATAGGACTTTGGGCACCTCATAATACCCAAGTCTCTAACGAGCCAGCCGCACACATTAGCCCTCACCATTGAAAGGTGGAAATTCCACCTTCCGATTCAGATCCATGATTTTGATTAAGAATAGAGTGAATACCCCACTCGACCCCTGACAATTACCTCGAAAAGACAACGAGGCCCCCAAGAAAAAAAACACCCAATCCGGCCCCTGATATTTTTTTTGGACTGATTAGCCCCTGTGCAAAAAAAAAAAAACATTGACTTTTTTTGGCATAGGGGCCTCGTTGTCCTTTCGAAGTAATTGTCAGGGGTCGGGTTGGGTTTTTTCTTGTTAAGGGCCTCGTTGTCTTTCGAGGTAATTGTTAGGGGTTATTTTGGGTTTTTATGGTCCCCTGGGACGATCTTCCCACCGGTATTCCTTGGTAGCGTCGGATCTCATTAGATCCCAAGTAATTTTATATTTTTTGAAAAATCAAGCATTTTGCAATTTTTAAACCTTGAAAATAAATAAATTATGTTATCAATAAGGCTTAATTTTTTGTTCCTCGCTAATTTTTATTAGCTTTTGGCTCTCCTTTTTTTCCACCTCAAATGTGATGAATTTGTTCCCTAACACAACTATGGAAAATGATGATGTGACTAACAAATTATTGTGTATCCTACATGGTTGCCACGTTATTTGATTACCTCCTCTACCCTTTCTTCAAATGCTCAACCCTTTTCCCCTCCTGATCTTAGCCATACTCTTCCAACCAACCTACCGATTCTACTCTTGCCTTCTTCGTTGGACAGTTGACCCACAAGGTCAGTTTGATGGCATTGGCATTATGCAGCAACAATAGATGAAAGTGGGTTAGGAAGGTGACTCCATGCTGCATGACACCTACAGAATGTTGACCATATTGCTTGACTATGAGACATTTTATCAACTCTTTCCTCATCCTGTACGGCTTGGCTTAGGTTGTCTGTGTTAGGTTTCTATTAGTATATGTTCTAGTTTTTATTAGTATGTGCTAGTTAGGAGTACTTAGTTAGTTACACTTGGTTATTGATTAGTGTAAATAGAGGTGATAGGCTGGATGACAGTGTGTCCCTTGTCTATTCATTTGAGTAATTGGAAGTGTTAGGAGAGTTGATAGGTCTCTTTAATATCCTCACTAGTCACTACAATTGTAATTCATCTGTGATCACCACTTTCTGATTCCACTTCCAATTGTCTATTACAGGTTGCTATTTTTGTAATCCTGAGCATCATCTTGGCTGGTGCTTTAGTTTACTCAGTTGTTAGTAGGTTTGTTTTTTCAGAACAAGATGGTACTATCGCTGCTGGGGTTGCTCGGTTTGTCAAGTGGGAAATGCGCATCATAGGATACACCTTTATTTTTCAGGTTCGCATTTTTGTCATTAGAGTTTAGATATAATGGAGTACTCTATAGCCTTATCAAAATTCACCCTGTCTTATCTGAGAAGTTTTGCTAGGTTGTGTAAATTATTGTTGATGTTGCATGACAATTTCGACATGAACAAATTTTTTACACGGAAATATCTAACTTGTTAATGTTTCTTTACTAAAAATATTACCATGCTGTACAACTTGAAAAATTCCCTGTTTTGATTATTTATTTAATTAGTTGAAGTTTGTGTCAGCACTTGCCGCATATTGGCTTTCAGTTTGTTAAAATATTAGTTTTATTATTATATTTTAATGTTTTAATATTTTGTTTATTTAACCGGAGTGATTAGTTATTTAACTGAATGCTTTGAAGTTTTCTTTTGCCTTTTGACTAATTTATTTTACATTATTTTACCAATTTATGTAATTATTTTTCCATTATAATATTTGTTTTGAATTTTCCACATAAATATTTTTAAGTAGTATATGGAATCTAAATGTTCAATATATGAAAAATCCAATTTTTGTAATTGTTCACTATATTGATTAGATGGGAAATAATAAAAATTACAGAATACTTTAAACATAGGCAAAATAAAAAGATAAAATGAAAATATAAATTGACTACAAAAAATAAAAAACAAAAAATTCTGCTGCCTGACCATTTATGTATGATGCATGCAATTAGTTTAGAAATGTTGGTCATTTTCCTATTTGGATTTAGCTAAAAAGTGCCCTAAGGACATTGATTAAGAGGATGAAAGTAGAAATTTTTTATTTCTTTCAATGCATTTTAATACATAGAAAACTTAAAATAGTTACATTTTACTTGAATTTTCTATGTAAACTTTTTAATTTGGTATCCTTATAGAACTTGTTAGCAAGAATGTTTTGGTATATTCTGAATTCACTCTTTTTTTCTTTTTTTGGTCAGAGCACTATTGATCCTCCTTTAGCAAAAGGAACCTTGGCCTCTTTTGCAGTTGTTTATATGTTTGTTAAGTGTCTTAGTGTATGGTAAGTTTGACTTCTCTTTTGTTTATTATTATTATTAAGATAAATGATTTTTATTGGATACCACTGCTATATTTTCTTCAATCGTGGTTGCTACTGCACTCCAAAGAGGTTTTCATATCTTTTTCTCTTGGTCTTTTTGGTTTCTACTTATTATTTATTTATTGGTCTTGATGTAAAAGA
>NC_029790.2:107817186-107830607 GCF_000816755.2 Arachis ipaensis | reverse complement strand
GATACTGATGAATTCACGAGAGGTATTGTTTACTAAGCAGGAAAAGATTTCTTCCCGTTGAGAAAAATCCAACTTGTTTGTTCAAAGCTAACTTGCTCATAAGATACCTTGAACAATTAAGTCTTTTATATGTATGCGAGCATATGCCGGAAAGAAAATGGTTAAATTTCTTATGGATTATTATGGTTAATGTTGAAGAGGGAAAGAAAATGATTAAATTTGTCAAAAGTTCAGTAATAATTGTACGAAAATCACTAAATTAAAATTGAGAACTATGATGAGTTGCTTCTGCATGTTTTTTCATGTTATTATTGTCATACGAGGGATGTTTTTATGAATTGCAGTATTGCACTTTCTGTTCTTTTGATTCTTGGCACGTTTATTCTATCCTCCTCTATGGTGGAAGAAATTCACACTCCACATCACTTTACAACCACTCACTTATCTCATTCATGTTTTTAGTTATATTTTCTTGCTTTTTCTCTTAAATATTTGTGGCAATAAATAATTGAGGGAAGAATTACTCTTCCTCGTTATATTCTTCATCCATGGTGTATATAATAAGTTTCCATACACATGAACATGCTTTGCATTGTTGAGTCTATGTGCTTTTGTTGCATTTAATTTTATTTCCTTGCTCTCGTTGGGCTTAAGCCTTTCTTTCACTTGTCGAGAGGAAAAAAAGAGGAAAGAAAAAGGATGCACATGCTTTGTATGGTTCTCTAATAAACTCTGGGGAAGTCTCCAAAGTATTGATTTTCAGTCAGATCATCAGATGTTTATTCTATCGCTTGAAACCTGTAAATCTTCTGGAATGTTGTGATAGATTGTTTGATCCATTGTCTGTTTCATGTCGTGTCTTCACCTTCTATGCAAATAGGGTATTTCTCAACCTATCACAACCTGGGAAACCGAGAGATGTTCATAGAGAATCAGTGGGTTGAGTTGACTCGAAGATGCACTGAGCAAGCCTTAGCAGACTTGATGGCATCTCCGGCTTTCATTGCCTGGTTGACTGAGAATACAGGCCGGATACGAGTTGATCCACATGAACCAGCCGAGAATGTTAGCAGGCTAGGAGCATTAAGGAACGTACTTCCATGGCCATGGCCTTTTCAAGAAGATTCAGAAATCTAAGTATGAGAAAAATGAATACTCTGATTGGAGAAGTTAAAAGATTGTGAGAGAGTTGGTCTGGATCATTAACTGCTGATGTGCCTGATGGATGGTAAAATTTGAATGGGATGCTTGTCGTTTATCCGGCATGGCCTTACACTTGATGTCCATCACTTCCTTGAATATGGGTTCACAGATTGAGGTGGTTCTTGGTCTTTTGTGGTTAGTGTATAGGTTCTTGTTCTGATTTGCATTTGCATAGGTCATCATTTTGGGCTGAATAATGTTGTGTTCATTATGAGTTGCTCAGTTTTGTTTTATCGTTGGTTATGTTGGTCTGGTTTTGGTTGAGATTCTTCTGTACAAAGTGATCAGACCACCCACACAGCAGCCTATGTTTTCCACTGCCACATTGTTCACGACTTGGTCAACGTCTATCGTCCAACACATGCATTGTTATAGTTTTCTGCTTATGCATCTGCACCACATAACGCTGATGAGATGATGGAACTGTCTGGGAAAAGGCTGGGTTTTGAAGGAAGGGGAATAGCAGTGAGAATGTGTTTCTGGGGTTAGGGGATGTATACATTATTACTGTTGTCTTAACAGTTTCTCTGCCTCATGTAGCTGCACCTTGGAATTGGAGAGCTAAAGAAATGAATAGAATGATAAAGTGGAGGTGGAAGGATACCACACATGTCAATATATGTAGTACATATTGTAATTGTGTAAGCTGTCTTTGTGATACATGGATAAGATTATATATTTTTCTCTATTTATTAATTGAATAAATAATCTTTTTTGTGTGTGGGTGTTTTTAGTATAATACTTTTGAGATAACTACCAAATTATTACCTCAAATTTTAGTGTTAGACAAAAATAATCTTAAAAGATGTAAATGTTAAAGTAGTCTTTAAAAAGTTTAAAAATTTGACAAAAGTGACAAAATGTCGATCAGAACTTGTTTGGGTGAGTTTTTTTAAAAAATATCTTTTTTTAATAATATTTTTTTAACAAATTTTTTATAAAAATAAAAATAATTTTATATTTAAATATTTTTCATTTAATTTGATAATTAATTTCTTATATTGTCTCTTATTTTTTTTATTATTCATTTGTTGACCTATTACTTATAATAGTACCATAATTTTTATTGATGTGTAATGGAACAGTGTTTTTAAATTTTTGTAAAATACTTATGTCATTAGAATTCATCATTCTTATAAAATTATAAAATGTAAAACATACAAGAATGATATCACGTTGGGTTTAAAATTTAGTTCTTAATGGCATATTTTATAGTATCTTCTATCTAAAAGTTCTTTCAATTACTATCCTTAAACTTGAATGACAATACTTGAATTTTTCAAAAGTTTGGTGCTAGTCTGAATTATAGAATATGATATTTTGTATGACAATAAGGTCTTAAAAATTCTTTTAATGTTGGATAACTAGTATCAATTGAGTAATATTTATCTGAAATACATTAAAATATATACAAAAATCAAGTCACATATTAGCATGAAAATTAATGTACCTCAAAATAAACTTAAATGATACAACTAACTTTTTCGTAGATGGAAAAACTTTAGCTTTTTTGTTCAAACAACCTCCATAAAAAAATTTGTATTATGTGCAAAGTCTTCCCAACCAACCATACATAAATGTAAAACACATTTAAATTACACACAGCCATTATATCTGTATAGTATTTCCTTTCCTACCAATAAATCGCACGTACTCATCTTGATGAACATGAATTGGTATATGCGTGCCATCTATAGCTCCAATACAATATTTGAAATATGGCTAATATCTATCATTGTCTATAACATATTTAAGTGTGTTTTTCAAAATTAGGGTCAATAGGTCTAATTATATTTTTTGACAATTTCTTCACACATGATAGGACATGATGAAATTGACGAAATATGATTTCACCTGAATGTTGAAATCGCTCCTACAATATTCTATAAGACGTTCCTTGTTCAAGCATGAATAAGAATGTTGTTACCATCTCTTTTCTATTTACACCTCGTGTGGATTTCAAACCATAATTGAGAATCAAGTCATTGCATAAACGACTAAACACTGATTTTACATTTTAAATTATTCAAAAAAGTGTATTTCATTCCTTTCCTTTAATTCTAATAGTCATTGATATTCTGATAATTTTGAAATCCTTTTCTCTTGTTTGTGGGTGTATCGCAAGTAGTAATTAGCAACTCTACAAATAACCAATATAGCAGCTGACTCATAACATTGTCACTAAATTAAAGCTCAACAATAATGATAATAAGGATTCATCTATGGTTTTGAAAATGGATTGGAAGTTTTGGTTAAAGAAAAATGAGTTTGGTTTGATTAGTTTTATCAAAAGAGATATGTCTTGAGTACTTTTAAAGATTTTAGAGTAATTAAAGTAATGGATTTGAGGATAAATGCTTTTGGGGTTTTCAATTTGTATGGCCTTGAACCTTGTTCAAAAAGGGTTTTAAAGCTTAGAATGGTTTTGAATTTGGTTTGGAAATTTCGGTTTAAATGATTTGGTTTTGATTTAAATGATTTGGTTTTTGTTTAAATGAGTTGGTTTTGGTTTAAATGAGTTAGTTCTAGTTTAAATTTTATTTTGATTGATTCAAATTAAGAAGCTACGATTTTAAGGATTTTTAATGCATTAAGAAAATGAGATTGGTTGTTCTCCCCTAAAGTCTTGAGACTCTGCCATGGAGTTTTATTAATAACTTCTGATTTAAAGTGATTGATTTAAGAATAAGTGATTTTTGAGTCTTTTGAAGGAGGTTTAACATTGAACTAGTTTAGATTGAAGTTGTTTTGAATGTTTTGAAAAATGTTACAAAAGTGGTATTTGTTTTAAAGGAAGATGATTTGAGAAAAAGGGGATTCTTGGTGTGAAATGAATTAAATGTATTTTGTTATTTGAAAGTGAATGGACCAAGAATGATTTTTGAACCGGAATAAAGATGAGTATAAAGACTTATGGTTCGATTTTGTTTATGAATTGAGTTGAGTATGAATTTGAGTTTGATTGAGATTGAAGAGTGTGTCAGGCACTATATCCCAAGAGTGTACATGGACACTATATCCCAATTGTATATGTCAGAAATGCGACCCCAGTGAGATGGTGGAAGGAGAGAATCCCCTTCTTTGTTCCTCCTGAAAATGTAAGATCGCCTCCAGAGACACGGTGGAAGGTTAGGATCCCGTTCCTAATTCTTCCTGGATAAGTATGACAACTCGAAGAAGGTCTGTTTGGTTAATCCCGCTTGTTTGTGGTTCTCTCTGGTTGTAAGGGTAGCCGAGCACGCATCCCAGATAGCGCTGCCTTTGGTGAGAGGTGCAAGGGCAGGCACTACCCTTTTTAGACCGGCTTGATGAAGTTGAAATTATTATATTCCTTACGGAGATGCACGATAGAAAGCCAATGTCTGGGTTAGCTACTGGATGTGTCGGGTTATGACAGTTTAACCGACACGTGAGCTCATGGCCATTAGGAAAGGAATGCATCATATGCATCTGTGTGACATTGTTTTGGTGTGCATATTGTATTTGGTTTGCCTACATGAATAATTCTATTTAACTGCTAATTGCTATACTTGATATAATTGCTCGTGTTTGTGTTTGAATTTCATTACTTGTGATCGTGCCTGGTTGGTTGGATTGTGGTGAATTGGGTGTTGATTGAGTTGCTTGGGCCGGAGGCCGTGATTGATTATGTCATGGGCGGGAGGCCGTAATTGGTTTGTGTTTGAGTTTTAACAGAGTATGAAAAAGCTAGTTCAGCATATACTTAATGAACCTATGCTTGGAACAGGTTGGTCATTCATACTGTCTAGGTAACTTTTAAGATTTTTATAAGAAAAATATGAGTTTTGGATTTTGGATAATTAATTGATGGTTTTTGAAAAGGTTTTGGATTTTTGGATGTTAAACCGTTGGTTTTCAGAAAGATTCATAAGACGAGTGATGATCACTGCAGTTGAAACCAGTTTTCTTTCAAATATCTTATTATCACAATTTCGGAACTCCTATGGTGAAACCGTGTGGTTAAGTTCTCACCCCCTACAACCTTGTCTTTTCAGGAAACGGACGAAGAAGCTCATGAATAGTTTATTGCATTTTTGCTTATATGATATTGTTGTATTAGCTTATTTATTATTTTTTTCTCACCTTTAATATTATATTTTTGTAAAGAGGGATAGGAGTCGTGATTGTAGTGTTTAATGTTTATAAGTTGTTATATAGGGAACTATGGTTCTTACTATATATATAAAGTGTTGTAATTAGTTTGCATGTATGTATATACGTTTTTAAGAATAAGTATTTCCGATTTTTCAAAACAAAAGTTTATAAGGATTCGAGATTAAAATTGCTCATATTTTAATTATTAAGTATATGATAGTCGTCATAATATCCTAGCTATCAGAATGATATAGCCAGAAGCGTGATATTCTGGTAATAAGGGTGTTACACTTTATCCACATCACTGCACATCCTCTCCCTGCCCCCACGTCTACTTCCGCCACTACCATAATCAATCTCCAATTCTCCAATGCATCAACCAAAATGAGTAAAATATTAACCTAATAATCACCTCTAAATCAACTAAAAAATCCCCAAATAGCAATGAACAAAGGAACAAAACAAAATCTCAAAATCTGATTTCACAATAATCAAATAATAGATGATCAAATCTAATTCAATAATCAAATAGGGACAAAACACAATAAATTCTAATAATAAAGAGTAGTGTGAGATGTTGTGAAATTAGACATCCATAATTGCAGGCTATGGAGAAACCAAGAACAGATCTTGACCCAGAATTTTAATAGAGAACAATGAACAATTCAAAGATGATGATGAAAAATAATAAAACAAAGGGAGAAATACCTGATAAGAAAGAAAAAAAGGTTGTTTTAGAATAGAAAATGAAAAAGGTGTGGGTTTTCGAGAATTTAATTTCAATAAAGTTTATTCTATAATTTTCTCAAAAGAATATAGGTAGATGATGAAACACGAGGTGACAACGAAGAATGACGATAGCGTCTGATGATTAGAGAGAGGCGACGATGAGTCACGAGGCGAGCCTGCCGATGAAGTGGAGGTCCTTTTGTAGGATCGACCATGGCGACGACAGATAAAGTGAAAGTCCTTTTGTAGTGGTTGTGGTTGGCCGTAGGAGAGAGAGAAAAAGGTCATAGCAGCTGCAATGGAAGAAACAAAAGAAATGGTATTGGCAGCGAAACTTGTCCACTTTGAAAATATTGGTGTCAATATTAGGTTGTTGATAGAAACTGTTGCAATAGTAATATGATGGGGTAGTAATAAACTGATAAGTGGAGAGAGAGAGAGAGAGTAGTAGAAATTTTATAATAAGTTAACAGTTGACTAAATAAATTAACTATTGATCAAACGTTTAGGTTATTTTATCAAATGGAATATATTTCTTGGGAGTCATTTTATCATAAACAAATGTTAAAGTCTATTTTTTCAAAACTGAATCCTTTGGATGTCAAAATGGCTATTTACTCTATAATTAAAAAAAAAAGAAGCCAAAGTCCACTGACTCTAAGACTTGAATCTATATCATTATACACTAGATAGGCGTGGTTTCATCTCCGAGCTGGAGAGCTCCCCGCATCCCACGCCGGTTCCAGTCCCAGGTGGAGGCTCTCCTCCATGGTGGCACCTCCTCCACCTGGCCCCTTTCTTTCAGGGATGCATGTGCTCCTCTGACAGTAGTCGTCAGCCATCCCTTTCAGCTTCTCTCTCATGCAACCTCGCATCCTTTTCACCGAATCACTGAGGCAACCTTCCTTCTTGATGGATCTGTTTGAATAGGTAACGATTTCTTTGAACCCTAGGAGCTTTTCTTTCTTCTCCAAATTTTGTTTCATCTGCCGTACGAAACTCTATCTACGAGCTGTGTTCTCCTGGGAGTTTGTTCGTCGCCGTTCATCCGGGTTATTGATTTCCCAATTTTCCGCTCAGATTCAAGATCTCAGATCAATCAATCAGGTGCATCCAAACCTATTTTCCTCTTCATCCTTTTTCTTTTTCCTTCATTGTGTCAATCTTTGTGATGAATTTTGGCATCTGTTCCATGATTGACCCAGGTTTTATTGTCTATGATTTGTGAAATCCCTAATTGTGCGAATTCTGATCATTTTTGGTATCTGTTCTATGGTTAAGCGACATTTTATTCTCTAGGGTTTGTGAAATTTCTAATCTTGCAAATTATGATCGTTTTGGGTATCTGTTCAATGTTTAACGCACATGTTATTGTGTAGGGTTTGTGAAATTTCTAATTTGCAAATTGTGTTTGTGACTTGGTTTTTTTCTGGGTTCATGTTCTTGGTTACATTTTTTGGGATTTACTGTTAAGCTTCATTTTGAACTCATTATCAGATCTCCTTTTGTTACCTGTTGAATTGTTTATTTCATGTGTGTTGTATTTTTCATGAATATATTTTTAATTTTTTAAACTGTTTTCTGTATTCAGAAACATGTTCTGTTATCTATGTTTGATGTAATATTCGCATGAAAAGGTGGTCTCGATACATAATAAGGTTGTGCTGTATATTCTTCATTGGAAATTCGAAATTTGGGAATCATTATCAAGGTATGAGGTTTCAATCTCATCCCTTTCATGAATGTTGATGTCATTGAGAGATTTTTTCTCATGTTTGTCTATACTTTTTTTTCCCACTCATCTTCTGTTTTCAATGTATCCTTACCTAACACATTTACCAACTCTCATTGTGATGAGTAGAATCATTGTTTGGGGTAGTTGATTACTGCCTTCCCTATGGTCTTATGGCGTGTAGGTGCACTGTAGTAAGTATGGTCTCATATCTCAATTTCTGGTCCCTATTTCTTGATTTCTTGAAAGATTCACTTGTTTTTCCTATTTTTGTGTTGGTTCAGGTTTTGCTCTTATGATTAGTTGTCTCTATGCAATTGAATGGAGATGAGAATGTGGGAATACCTATCAAGGTATGGGCTTTCTATCTAACCTATTTGGTGAGTATTGATGTGATTGATATGAATTGATTCATAGCATCTTCCTCATTGAATGAAAGATTTTTTTTCAACTCAATTGCATTCTCAGTTTTTTTTTTGTTATTTATGTAAAAATTATTTTGTATTTCACCTCTTGAAAAGACATGGGAGTCTTTTCCTGAATTTGAGATGTTATTCACAAAGGAAGTGGCTTTGTTAAAATAAGATGGCATCACTCCACTATTTGTGTTACTAGGTCTGCCGCAAAGTTTAACTAATTTTCACAATTTTTTCCATTCTTAGTTTCTATTGATAATTAGAGAAAAAAATTATGGCATCACTCCACTATTTGTGTTTCTGGTTGCATGTGGGTTGTGTGGATGATTATGAAGGAATCGGTTTTGTACCTAATCTATTTTATCAGTGGTAATGTGATTCACAAAAATTGATGTATAGCCTGTTGTTTATTTATTTAATTTTTAAGTTCAACTGAATTGGATTACATTTTTCTGTTGATTATGTTAAATTTGTTTTATATTTCAGCTGTTGGATGGACATACACCTCCTTGGCCTCAAGTTAAGAGGTTCATTGAGAAAAGAATGGCCTTGTGCCAGTAAAATGGCTTCATGGTGTTCTTTGTCTAACAAGCACATGTCTTTAGCCAAAGAAAAAACTATCCAGCAGCTGGTCTTCCCATGAAAATGTGTTCTTCACACATAATAAGGTTGTGCTATATATTCTTTATTGGAAATTGAAAATTTTGGAATCATTATCAAGGAATGAGGTTTCAGTCTCATCCTTTTCATGAATGTTGATGTGATTGATAGATTTTTATTCATGTTTGTGTATACTTTTGTTCCCATTTATCTGTTGTTTCGAATGTATCCCTAACTAACACATTTACCAACTCTGATTGTCATCACTAGAATCATTGTTTGGGGTAGTTGGTGACTGCCTTCTCTGTGGTCTAATGACATGTAGCTGCACTGTAGTAGGTGTGGTGTGATATCTGAATTTTTGGTCCCTATTTTTTTATTTCTCCAAAGGTTCACTTCTTTTTCCTGTTTTTGTGTTGGTTCAGCTTTTGCTGCTATGATTAATTGTCTATGTGCCATTGAATGGAAATGAGAATGTGGGAATGCCTATCAAGGTATGGGCTTTCTATCTAACCTATTTGGTGAGTGGTGATGTGATTGATATGAATTGATTCATAGCTTCTTCCTCATTAAATGAAAGATTTGGTTATTCAATTTTTTTGTGGGTTCATCTTCTTGGTTACAATTTTTGGGAGTTGCTGTTAACTTTCAGTTTGAACTCATTATCAGATCTCCATTTGTTACCTGTTGAATTGTTTGTTGCATGTGTTTTGTGTTTTTCATGAATATATTTTTAATTTTTACTTTGTGTACATTCAACAAACCCCTTGAGTTTTTAAACTAGTTTCTGTATTCAGAAACATGTCCCCTTATCTATGTTTGAAGTAATATTCGCATGAAAATGTGGTCTGGATACATAATAAGGTTGTGTTGTATATTCTCTGAATTTCTGGTCCCTATTTCTTGATTTCTTAAAAGTTTCACTTGTTTTTCCTATTTTTGTGTTGGTTCAGGTTTTGCTCCTATGATTAGTTGTCTTTATGCCATTGAATGGAGATGAGAATGTGAAAATTCCTATCAAGGTATGGGCTTTCTATCTAACCTATTTGGTGAGTATTGATGTGATTGATATGAATTGATTCATAGCATCTTCCTCATTGAATGAAAGATTTGGTTATTCAACTCAATTTCATTCTCATTTTTTTATTATTTATGTAAAAATTATTTTGTATTTCGGCTCTTGAAAATACATGGGGTCTTTGTCCTGAATTTGAGATGTCATTCACAAAGGAAGTGGCTTTGTTAGAATAAGATGGTATCACTCCACTATTTGTGTTACTAGGTCTGTCCCAAAGTTTAACTAATTTTCACAATTTTTTCCATTCTTATTTTCTATTGATAATTAGAGAAAAAAAATGATGGCATCACTCCACTATTTGTGTTTCTGGTTGCATGTGGGTTGTGTGGATGATTATGAAGGAATGGGTTTTGTACCTAATCTATTCTATCAGTGGTGATGTTATTCACAAAAATTGATGTGTAGCCTATTGTTTATTTATTTATTTTTAAAGTTCAACTGAATTGGATTATATTTTTCTGTTGATTGTGTTAAATTTGTTTTATACTTCAGCTGTTGGATGGACATACACCTCCTTGGTCTCAAGTTAAGAGGATCATTGAGAAAAGAATGGCCTTGTGCGAGTAAAATGGGTTCATGGTATTCTTTGTCTAACTAGCACATGTCCTTAGCCAAAGAAAAAACTATCCAGCAGCTGGTCTTCCCATGAAAATGTATTCTCAACACATAATAAGGTTGTGCTATATATTCTTTATTGGAAATTGGAAATTTGGGAATCATTATGAAGGTATCAGGTTTCATTATCATCCATTTCATGAATGTTGATGTGATTGATAGATTTTTATTCATGTTTGTCTATACTTTTATTCCCATTTATATGCTGTTTCGAATGTATCCCTACCTAACACATTTACCAACTCTCATTGCCATCACTAGAATCATTGTTTGGGGTAGTTGGTGACTGCCTTCCCTATGGTATAATGACATGTAGCTGCACTGTAGTAGGTGTGCTGTGATATCTCAATTTTTGGTTCCTATTTTTTGATTTCTCGAAAGTATTACTTCTTTTTCCTATTTTTGTGTTGTTTCAGCTTTTGCTGCTATGATTAGTTGTCTATGTGCCATTGAATGGAGATGAGAATGTGGGAATGTGTATCAAGGTATGGGATTTCTATCTAACCTATTTGGTGAGTGGTGATGTGATTGATATGAATTGATTCATAGCTTCTTCCTCAAAAATTTGGTTATTCAACTCAATTACACTCCATTTCCCTCCTGAATTTGAATTAAAAAAGGTGAGATTGTGTCCTGGATTTTTTCTATAAAAGGATGGTTGGTGAAGCACATTGAATGCACAAACATTCTGCTGTGTTGTATTTGCTCCTAAGCTATATTTATTTCAGAATTTTTCTGTTTACATTTTGATCTATTTCATCAACTCTCTTTATCTCCTTTCTTTTTACTGTAATGCCTCCTTCATTTGATATGATTTCTAAGATGCATCCTCCTAGAGAGGTGGTGCACGAATTGTGAATCACACTTTTCACACTCGTACCACTAACCAGCAAGTGCACTGGGTCGTCCAAGTAATACCTTACGTGAGTAAGGGTCGAATCCCATGGAGATTGTTGGTTTGAAGCAATCTATGGTTATCTTGCAATTCTTAGTCAGGAAGTCAATTATATTTATCAGTTGAGTTGTGAATAAACAAGAGAGCATGGATTAAAGGTTACTTGTTATGCAGTAATGGATAATATGTTGGAGTTTTGGAGATGCTTTGTCTTCAGAATCTCTGCTTTCCTCTGTCCTCTGATTCATGCACGCACGTCCTCCTATGGAAAGCTATGTGTAGGTGGATCACCGTTGTCAATGGCTACCATCCATCCTTCCAGTGAAAAGGGTCCAGGTGCGCTGTCACCGCACGGCTAATCATCTGCAGGTTCTCAATCGTGCCGGAATAGGATTTACTATCCTTTTGCATCTGTCACTAACGCCCAGCCTTCAGGAGTTTGAAGCTCGTCACAGTCATTCAATCCTTGAATCCTACTCGGAATACCACAGACAAGGTTTAGACTTTCCGGATTCTCATGAATGCCGCCATCAATCTAGCTTATACCACGGAGATTCTGATTAGGAAATCTAAGAGGTATTCATTCAATCTGATGTAGAACGGAGGTGGTTGTCAAGCACACGTTCATGGATTGAGGAAGGTGATGAGTGTCACTGATCATCACCTTCTCCATAGTTAGGCGCGAATGGATATCTTTGATAGGAACACGCATGTTTGAATGGAAAACAGAAATACTTGCATTAATTCATCGAGACACAGCAGAGCTCCTCACCCCCAACAATGGAGTTTAGAGACTCATGCCGTCAAAGAGTATAAAGTTTTGATCTAAAAATGTCATGAGATACAAAATAAATCTCTAAAAGTTGTTTAAATACTTAAACTAGTAACCTAGGTTTACAAAAAATGAGTAAACTATAACAGATAGTGCAGAAATCCACTTTTGGGGCCCACTTGGTGTGTGCTGGGGCTGAGACTAAAGCTTTCACGTGCCTGGGGCTGTTTTGGGCGTTCAACGCCAGCTTTGGATCCTTTTCTGGCGTTGAACTCCAACTTGCAACTTGTTTCTAGCGCTGGACGCCAGAATTGGGCAGAGAACTGGCGTTGAACGCCAGTTTACGTCATCTATTCTTGAGCAAAGTATAGACTATTATATATTGCTAGAAAGCCCTGGATGTCTACTTTCCAACGCAATTGGAAGCACGCCATTTGGAGTCTTGTAGCTCCAGAAAATTTATTTTGAGTGCAGGGAGGTCAGAATCCAACAGCATCAGCAGTCCTTTTTCAGCCTGAATAAGATTTTTGCTCAGCTCTCTCAATTTCAGCCAGAAAATACCTGAAATTACAGAAAAACATACAAACTCATAGTAATGTCCAGAAATATGAATTTTTCCTAGAAACTAATGAAAATAAACTAAAAACCAACTAAAACATACTAAAATCTATATGAAATTAACCCCAAAAAGCGTATAAAATACCTGCTCATCACAACACCAAACTTGAACTGTTGCTTGTCCTCAAGCAACTAGGAAAATAAAATAGAAGACTAATAAGTCAAGAAGCAATAATATCTCAGAGTTTTTGGGTGAAGCTCAGATTCTAATTAGATGAGCGGGACTAGTAGCTTTTTGCTTCCAAACAGTTTTGGTATCTCACTTTATCCATTGAAGCTCAGAGTGATTGGCATCTATAGTAACTTAGAATTCAGATAGTGTTATTGATTCTCCTATTTCAGTATGATGATTCTTGAACACAGCTACTTTATGAGTCTTGGCCGTGGCCCTAAGCCCTTTGTTTTCCAGTATTACCCCCGGATACATACATGCCACAGACACATAATTGGGTGAACCCTTTTAGATTGTGACTCAGCTTTGCTAAAGTCCCCAATTAGAGGTGTCCAGGGTTCTTAAGCACACTCTTCTTTTTGCTTTGGACCTTGACTTTAACCGCTCAGTCTCAAGTTTTCACTTGACACCTTCACGCCACAAGCACATGGCTAGGGACAGCTTGGTTTAGCCGCTTAGGCCAGGATTTTATTCC
>NC_029790.2:107814521-107817083 GCF_000816755.2 Arachis ipaensis | reverse complement strand
TTGCTCCTCTTGTTCTTTAAACAAATAGGTGATAATTTGACTTTGTTCCTTCTGTTCTTTTATTATTTGTTCCATAGCTTCTTGCATCTTGGTAATAGATGTTTCAAGATACTCCCAGTATTTAGATTGAGGGATTTCTGGGAGAATTTCTTGTGTTCTCTTCTTGATGGGGTCATCTTGTGCTTGTTGTTTTTCCATTGATGCTTTGGTGATTGGTTTTTCAATTGAGATATACTCAGTTATTCCCATCCTTACTCCAACGTCCTTGTAGAGCAGAGAAATCAAGCTTGGGTAAGCCAACCTGGCCTCTTTAGAATTTTTATTAGCAATTTTGTAGAATTCAGTTGAAATTAGTTGATGAACTTCCACTTCTTTTCCCATCATGATGCAATGGATCATCACTGCTCTTTTAACAGTGACTTCAGAACGGTTGCTGGTGGGCAGCAGAGAATGCCCAATGAAGTCCAGCCATCCTCTGGCGACTGGTTTGAGATCTTCTCTTTTGAGTTGATTTGGGACACCCTTCGTGCTGGTGGTCCACCTGGCTCCAGGGATACATATATCCTCTAGAATCTTATCCAGGCCCTTGTCTGTTCTAATCATTCTCCTGTTGAAAGAGTCTGGATCATCTTTCAGCTGAGGTAGCTTTAAGATCTCCCTGATCTTGTCAGGGTTGGTATGAACAATCTTTCCTCTGACCACGGTTCGATATTCATAGAAAGCAGTTCCAGATAGTTTTTGCTTGTCTGTCTGCCACTTATTAGCATAGAACTCCTGGACCATATTCCTTCCCACTTTCGTTTCAGGATTAGCTAGGACCTCCCAGTTCTTGATTCGAATTTGCTCCTGGATCTCCGGATATTCGTCTTCTTTCAGATCGAATCTAACTTCCGGGATCACTGATCTTAGACCCATTATTTTGTAATAATGGTCTGAATGTTCTTTAGATAAGAACTTCCCTTGATTCCAAAGTGGTTTTGGAACACTCTCTTTCTTGCCTCTTGAAGTGGGTTGTTTTCCCTTAGGAGCCATGATCTTAGTGATCACGGATAAACACACCAAACTTAGAGGTTTGCTTGTCCTCAAGCAAAAGAAAAGAAAGGAGAGGGATAGAAGGAGAGCTAGGTGCAATTGTTGATGGAAGGGGAGGGAGGCCGAACCCATATTTAAAAGGAGGGGGGTGGGTTCGAAAATTTAGAAGAGATATGATAAAAAAAATTGATTTGGAAAAGATAGGATAGAAGATATGATAAGAGATGATATAGTTTAAAATTGAAAAGATATAAAAGATTTTTGAAAAAGATAAATCTAAATTTTGAAAAAGATAATGTGGGGATTTGAAAAAGATATTAATTAGTTGAAAAGATTTTTGAATGAAAAGAGATGGATTTGTTTTGAAAATTTTGAAAAAGAGTTGAATTGGATAAAAAGGGTTGGTGCTTATGGATTAAGATACATTTGATATTTTAAAAAAAAGGGTTTTTGGAAATTAGGAATTTTAGAAATCAGGGTTCTTAACATGTTTATGTAAGAAATCATGAATTGAAGCATGAAAATCAAAATTAAAATGAAAAATATGAAGAAAAAATTGAATTTACCTCCTTCCCACATCCTGGCGTTTGAACGCCCAAACGCTGCATGTTTTGGGCGTTTAACGCCCAAATGCTGCCTCTCCTGGGCGTTCAACGCCCAACTGCTGCTTCTTTCTGGCGTTGAACGCCAGGAAATCCTTTGTTACTGGGCGTTTTTCCGAACGCCCAGAATGCTGTAAATCTGGCGTTAAACGCCCAGAAAGAGCTTCTTTCTGGCGTTTAACGCCCAGATGGCTATCCTCACTGGCGTTCAACGCCCAGTGGATGCTTCTGTTGGGCGTTGAACGCCCAAAACAGACTTTTACTGGCGTTTTCTTGTTAGTGAGCTCTTTTTCTCTATTTTGTGTGCAGAATCCTTCTGTAACCCTGTGAACTTATGCAATTGATTCTTTACCTTGTTATCAATGAACTTTATATAAACAAATAAAAATAAAAATAGGGCAAAATGCTTAGAGGATTGATGCCCCATGGCTGGGTTGCCTCCCAGCAAGCGCTTCTTTATTGTCTTTAGCTGGACCTTGCTGAGATTTTAATCTAGCTTCAGCCTTGAGCACTCTTGCTCAACATTGCCTTCAAGATAGTGCTTGATTCTCTGTCTATTGACATTGAACTTCTTATCAGAATCAATATCTTGAAGCTCCACATAACCATATGGTGATACACTTGTAATCACATATGGTCCCCTCCACCGGGATTTCAGTTTCCCGGGGAATAGCCTGAGTCTAGAGTTAAACAGCAGAACCTTCTGTCCTTGTTCAAAGATTATAGATGATAGCTTTCTATCATGCCACTTTTTTGATTTCTCTTTATAAAGCTTGGCATTTTCGAAAGCAGTGAATCTGAATTCCTCTAGCTCATTTAGCTGGAGCAATCTTTTTTCTCCTACTAATTTGGCATCAAAGTTTAGGAATCTGGTTGCCCAGTAGGCTTTATGTTCCAGTTCCACGGGCAGGTGACATGCCTTACCATG
>NC_029790.2:107798982-107814299 GCF_000816755.2 Arachis ipaensis | reverse complement strand
TCTGTTAGAGACTTCAGCTTGCCCATTAGTTTGTGGATGATATGGAGTAGCCACCTTGTGGCGAATTCCATACCGAACCATGGCAGAGTAAAGCTGTTTGTTGCAGAAGTGAGTGCCCCCATCACTGATCAGTACTCTAGGGACACCAAACCTGCTAAAGATATGTTTCTGGAGGAACTTCAGCACTGTTTTAGTATCATTGGTGGGTGTGGCAATGGCCTCAACCCATTTTGATACGTAGTCAACTGCCACCAGAATATAAGTGTTTGAGAATGATGGTGGGAAAGGTCCCATGAAGTCAATTCCCCATACGTCAAACAACTCAATCTCCAAGATTCCTTGTTGAGGCATGGCGTAACCATGAGGCAGATTACCAGCTCTTTGGCAACTGTCACAGTGACGTACAAACTCTCGGGAATCTCTATAGAGTGTGGGCCAATAGAAGCCACATTGGAAGACCTTGGTGGCTGTTTGCTCACCTCCAAAATGGCCTCCATATTGAGATCAATGCAATGCCAAAAGATCCTCTATGCTTCTTCTCTAGGAACACACCTACGGATTATTCCGTATGCACATCTCTTAAAGAGATAGGGTTCATCCCACAAGTAGTACTTCGCATCAGTGATTAATTTTTTCTTTTGTTGCCTGTTGTACTCTTTGGGTATGAACCTTGCAGCTTTATAGTTTGCAATATCGGCAAACCATGGTGTTTCCTGAATGGCAAATAAATGCTCATCCGGAAAAGTCTCAGAGATCTCAAGAGAAGGGAGGGACGTCCCTTCTACTGGCTCTATCCGGGACAGATGATCGGCCACTTGGTTCTCTGTCCCTTTTCTGTCTCTTATTTCAATATCAAACTCTTGCAGAAGCAACACCCATCTGATGAGCCTGGGTTTTGAATCCTGTTTTGTGAGTAGATCCCAAATGGCATCCTTCTATAAGCAAACACGCCAGATGGACATGTGAATGCTGTTTTCTCTTGATCCTGGGGATCTACTGCAATCTGGTTATAGCCTGAGTAGCCATCCAAAAAACAGTAATAATCATGACCTGCCAGTCTTTCTGGCATCTGGTCTATGAATGGTAAAGGAAAATGATCCTTTCTGGTGGCTGTATTAAGCCTTCTGTAGTCAATACACATGCGCCACCCTGTAACTGTTCTTGTAGGAACCAGTTCATTTTTTTCATTATGAATCACTGTCATGCCTCCCTTTTTTGGGACGACTTGGACAGGGCTCACCCAGGGGCTATCAGACATAGGATAAATAATCCCAGCCTCTAATAATTTGGTGACCTCTTTCTGCACCACTTCTTTCATGGCTAGATTTAGCCGCCTCTGTGGTTGAACCACTGGTTTAGCATTATCCTCCAATAAGATTTTGTGCATGCATCTAGCTGGGCTTATGCCCTTAAGGTCACCTATGGACCACCCAAGAGCTGTCTTGTGTGTCCTTAGCACTTGAATAAGTGCTTCCTCTTCCTGTGGATTTAAAGCAGAGCTTATGATCACTGGAAAAGTATCACCTTCTCCCAGAAATACATATTTCAGGGATGGTGGTTATGGTTTGAGCTCGGGTTTAGGAGGTTTTTCCTCTTCCAGAGGAAATTTCAGAGGCTCTTTCATCTCCTCTGAATCCTCCAAATCAGGCTGAACATCTTTAAAGATGTCTTCCAACTCTGATTCGAGACTCTCAGCCATGTTGATCTCTTCTACCAAAGAGTCAATAAGATCAACTTTCATGCAGTCTTTTGATGTGTCTGGATGCTGCATGGCTTTGACAGCATTCAACTTAAACTCATCATCATTGACTCTCAGGGTTATTTCCCCTTGTTGGACATCAATGAGGGTTCGTCCAGTTGCTAGGAAGGGTCTTCCTAGAATGAGAGTAGTGCTCTTGTGCTCCTCCATTTCCAGCACTACAAAGTCAGTGGGAAAGGTGAATGGCCCAACTCTGACAATCATGTCTTCAATCACGCCTGATGGGTATTTAATGGAGCCATCAGCAAGTTGGAGACATATCCGGGTTGGTTTAACTTCCTCAGTTAAACCAAGCTTTCTGATAGTGGATGCAGGTATCAGGTTGATGCTTGCCCCAAGATCACATAAAGTTGTCTTGGTGCAATTACCTTCTAATGTGCATGGTATCAGAAAACTCCCAGGATCTTTAAGCTTTTCACTTTTCAGAATGACTGCACTGCATTCTTCAGTGAGGAGAACTCTTTCAGTTTCTCTCCAATCCTTTTTATGACTCAAGATCTCTTTCATGAACTTGGCATAAGAAGGTATTTGCTCCAGTGCCTCTGCAAATGGGATCTTTATTTCAGGAGTCCTTAGATAATCTGCAAAGCGAGCAAATTGCTTATCCTGCTCCTCTTTCCGGAGTTTTTGAGGATAAGGTATCTTGGCTTTATATTCCTCAACCTTAGTTGCTGTAGGTTTATTGCCTACAGAAGTGGTTGAAGAAGCCTTTTTAGAGGGGTTGTCATTAGCACTTGTGTGTATCTGATCCCTCTCTGGTAATTGAGTTCCAGAGTTAGAAGCTGGAGTGACGTTAGACGCCAATTCCTTGTCTGTTCCTGGCGTCTGAACGCCAGAACTGTGCCCATTTTGGGCGTTCAACGCCAGATCCTACCCATTTTGGGCGTTCAACGCCAGATCCTTGCTTGTTTCTGGCGTTGAACGCCAGTCCTTGCTTGTTACTGGCGTTGAACGCCAGTCTTGGGCATGGTCTGGGCGTTCAGTGCCAGCCTTCCACCAGATTGCTGGCGTTTTAATGCCAGAATTACTTTTTCCTGGGCTCTTACTGTCCTCAGGTAAAATATATATATATATATATATATATTATTTAATTAATTAATTTTATTTTCGAAATAAAAAAATTAAAATAAAATAAATAAAAATGGGTGAAGAATTTCGAAAAAATGAGGAGAGAGAAAGTGGTTAGGAAGTTTTTGAAAAAGATATGAATTTTTTTTAAAAAAAAATCTGAATTTTTAAAAATAATTTTCGAAAATTTGTTTTAAAATAGAGAGGGAAGATATTTTTGAATTTGAGGAGGAGAGAGAAAAACAATAAAATAGCACAAGAATTAAAATTTTTAGATCTAATGCTCCTTGTTTTCGAAATTTTTTGGAGGGAAAACACCAAGGAACACCAAACTTAAAAATTTTAAGATCAAGACACAAGGAAAAACTCAAGAACACTTTGAAGATTCACAATAACACAAGAACATGAGTAAGGAACACCAAACTTAAAATTTTTAGAAAACCAAAGAAAAATCAACAAGAAAACACCAAACTTAAAGTTTGGCACAAGATTTAATCAAGGGAAAATTATTTTTGAAAAAGATTTTTAATAAAACTGGTGCCCAATCATCAAGAACATAAACCAACACTCTAGCCAATTGGGCAATAAATGTAACACTTGTTTTGAAGAAGGATATTTTTAACCAAGAACAATAATAAGAGACTCTAAACCAAAAAAAAAATTTTCCTAATCTAAGCAACAAAATAAACCGTCAGTTGTTCAAACACGAACAATCCTCAGCTTTGGATCCTTTTCTGGCGTTGAACTCCAACTTGCAACTTGTTTCTGGCGCTGGACGCCAGAATTGGGCAGAGAACTGGCGTTGAACGCCAGTTTACGTCATCTATCCTTGAGTAAAATATGGACTATTATATATTGCTGGAAAGCCCTGGATGTCTACTTTCCAACGCAATTAAAAGCACGCCATTTGGAGTCCTGTAGCTCCAGATAATCCATTTTGAGTGCAGGGAGGTCAGAATCCAACAGCATCAGCAGTCCTTTTTCAGCCTGAATCAGATTTTTGCTCAGCTCCCTCAATTTCAGCCAGAAAATACCTGAAATTATAGAAAAATATACAAACTCATAGTAAAGTCCAGAAATATGAATTTTGCCTAGAAACTAATGAAAATAAACTAAAAACCAACTAAAACATACTAAAATCTATATGAAATTAACCCCAAAAAGCGTATAAAATATCCGCTCATCAAGAGGCTTGGAGACTGAAAGTTAGGGTTCTAAGGCTTTGGGTTGTACCCTCTTTTGGTAACCATGAGGTTCCTAACTCAACGGAGATAATTCTCCTTGATGAGCATGTTAGCCCCTATTAGCTTCTCTTTTAAATATGGTCTTACTTGTTGTTTTTTAAGTTTTCAACTTTAAATTATGTGTTTTATTATTCTGATTTTGTTCTTTTGTTCGATTTCTAGTGTGGAAAAATACAAGCTACAGTCAAGAAACCACTCCTTAATAGGTTTAGGGATCATATAGTTGAAGGACAAGTTTATAGAATGACATATTTTACTGTTGTGTCAAATCATGATAGTTATAGAGTAACTTCTCATGAATTCAAATTGGTTTTCCTTCACCGAACCACTGTTGTAGCTGTTGATGAAGATGTTATCCCTAAGAGTTGTTTCAACATGTTTCCTTTTTCTGAGCTGCTGAACATGACCCAAGATTATGATTTTTTAGTTGGTGTGTATATCTTCCTGCTTTTCTGTTATTGAAGTTTTTTTAACAAATCCTTTGAATAGTTAATAGGTTGTGTTTATTTGGAATAGATGTCATTGGTCTTTTAACTTCAGTCGGAGAAGAGAAAGAATATGCAAAAGAGGGGAAAATTGTGAAAATGATTGCATTGGAATTAAATTCAAAAGAGTTTGTTGATTAAGTCATTTCTGGTGCTTTCTCTTTATCTTTTAATGATCTTTTTTGCTTATTTTCTGTTTGATTCTTTGTCATCTTTTGAGTTTCAGTCTTACAGTGCGATGTGCATTGTTTGGGGATTATGTTAATTAAGTAAATCATTTTCTTGCCTCTGGCTATGTGGAGCAGCCTGTTGTAGTCATTTAACTTGCAAAAGTCAAGTTCTTTAGGGGTATATTGTTTTTTTTTCTGTACATCTCATGGCTGCTCTAGGTATTGTCTCCAATAAAGTTTGCTAGACTCTTTCTTTGTTGCTGTGTAGGTCAAGTAGGTCTTCAAAATGTGATGTATGCCACTCAAATGTTATTTAATCCTGATATTCCTGAAGTTGTTGAATTCAGGCAGAGGTTAGCATGCTTTATTTTGTTGATGTTTATTGTATTCTTTATTTACAAGCAATCTGGAGTAACAAGTACAAGTATTTGTATTTTTTTTTTAGTATGATTGAGCAAGGTGTTAATGGTACCCAGCCACTGTTTATTGCAAATGAGGGTAAAGTTCTCTCCTTAGAAGATGATTTCATGCGTTTAACTAGAAAATACACTATTGAAGAGCTTCAAGATAACAATCCGGTTGTTTTCTTTTGAGTTAGTTGTCTTTCTGTTTCTTTTATACAGAAATGAACCGAAAAAGAAAATCAAACAAGAATTTCCAGATCTATTTTTTCATTCATGTTGTTAATTAACTCTGAAATGCCCATTGGATAGGAGGGTTCTTTTATCATTTTTGGTGCAATCCAAGGTATTATTGAGGATGGAGGTTGGTGGTATTCTGCTTGTGTGTGTGGAAAGGGTATCTATCCTCAAAATGGTGCATATTATTGTGATTTTTGTTTGAAGCACATAACTAATGTCACTCTAAGGTCAGAAATTTTGTTGAAAATGTCTTCTCATTTTGTAGAGTGGATTGTTTATAAAAATAAGGTTTCTTCATATTATTTATCTGAATGATTGTGTTCTTTTTTTTTTTCTCTGCAGATTAAAATAATAGTTGAAGATCATACTGAGGAAGGTATTTTCCTTCTCTTTGATCGTGAGGCATCTTATTTGCTTAAGAAATCATGTGCTGACTTGTTTATTGAGGTTCAAAGAGATGCAAGTGTATGTTGTTAGTTTTCTTTTATGTGTTGTTCACTTTATGGTTTGCCATATTTCTTATTCAAACTCTATATTTCTTATGTATTACTTTCAAAATAGCTTATATGTGGGGATACTTATCCTCCCATATTCTAAGGGCTCATTGGAAAGAAGTTGCTGCTCAAGGTTGATACCAAAGGTGTCCCACATGATACATTTTATGGGACTTTCCGAGTTAGGAGAAATTGTGATGATTCCACCATTATTGCGATATTTGAACTTCTCGATTATGATGCTGATGACGAGTCTACTCCAAAAAAGGTTAGATATACATACAAATATTTTTAGATTGTGTTAATTCATCATTAATTTCTTATTTTTTATTTTTTTATTGTACTGTGGTGAATTTCTGTTATGGTCTTATGTATTTTTAAACTCTTATGGCATATGAATAGGAGCATGATTTACACAAATCTGTTCCTTGTGGAAAAGGGGATGTTGGTATTAAGAAGGAGTCTTCAGATAGTTTTATCAAAAGTGAGAAAGATGTTGGTGAGTGTTCTGGGATTTTGTGTAAATCCCCCGTTCTTATAAATTTTTTGGCTGAAAAACAGCCTGCTGTTTCTGGAGGGACTGAGTTTGTTGGCTTAATTGATGGTGAACATGGAAAAGAAGAGAAAACACCCAGCAATGATACTGTTAGTGATGATCTTTTTGCTGAACTGGATATATTGCTTAGCTCAGCAGAAAAAGAAACTCAGGTGCTGATGGATAATAATTTTTTTTCTCATTCCTATGTGTGCTGTTTCTAATTGTATTTTGCATTCTTGAGTGAGTTTCATATCTTTTTTTTAATTTCTTTGTGATAGGAGGTGTTGTCCCATGTTCTTGAAGCACCTTCGCAATATGGAGAGAAGCTTATTCATGAAAATCATGTTGTCACCTCCAAGGGTAAGAGGAATTTGAATCCTCAATTTGAAGAGGCTGCTGTTGATGTAGATGGGCGTGGGTTCAAGGTTGCCAAGGTTAATGGAGTTTGATTGAAGGTGTGGAATTGAGCTGCTGTGTCTAGGTGTAGGTGTTTTATATAGTGTATCTATAAGTATTTAGGAAGCCTTGTGATTCCAAATAGATGGACATGTAATCATGCTGGCTAGATGCTATTTTGATTTGACTTTTTTGGATTATATCCAACAAATAGGATTGTCAGATATAGGGGTTTTCCTTTTGTGATGGCTCGGGTAATGTGCCAACTTGGTCTATTCTCAGCTCCTCCTTTTGTAATAGTGACTTTGCTAGGGATTGGACACATTTTTAATGTTGTACCCTCTTTAGGTTACATACTAGGATATGTGGTCAGATGTTGAAATCTTCCTTATCATAGGGGAGATAGCCATATGTAATTGTGTATATCACTATCAATCAATATTTTAATGAAAAGGTAGCAGTTCTTATTTGTATCTGTTTATTGTTGTACAACTTTATCTTTTCATGTTGATTAGTTATTGGTGTTCATTATAATACTTTATTTCTTTCATTTTCTATGTTATCAAAGGTGTGCATGGTTATATGAGTTCTTTGTTGGTGTGTTTGATAAATTTTGCTCCCAGCCATCCCCCTCCCCCTCCTTTTGTTTTTCACCTGTTGCTTATAGGAACTTAACGATATGCATATCTTTTTGGCAATGAATTAGGCGTACTTCTTGCCTTTTATGTTTCATCCTCTTATTCTGTTTAGTACGAGTAACAAAGATGTCTCATAACTCTGTTCGTGCTAGAGAATATAGGCAAAATTCTTTGAAAAGAAAGCGAACACAAAGTCACCATCGAAATGCAAGAGGTCAGTACTGAATTGAATTTCATGATATTTTTAGTGTTTTATACTCCAATTTTCAGTGATTTGATATCTATGCGACTGTTTGTAATTTTTCTTTGTTTTGTAATGCTTTAGAGGCCCTTGATTCCTCGATGCCTGCTCTCTCTTTGAATGATTATATGGGTAATTTTTATTGCTCTCTTTATATTTTTGTAGTTAATCTTTGTGTTTCTAATAATTTATCTGTTTATTTTATATGTTTTCAATGTTTCTATTTCTTCTTATTTTTTAGAAAATTTATTTGAGGTGTCCCAGAATGTTAATCAGAGTTCAAATATTATTTTGTCAGGTATAATAATATCTTTAAGTATTTTATCCCCGTCCAATTTTTTTCTGTTAAATTATTTTAAGTTTCTTTGATTTATATCTAATAGCAAATGTATTTAAGTCATTTATTATTGTTTTTTTATGCTGTTACACCTAAAAGGGTTACTTTAAGTATTAGTAACCCAGAGAATTTCTAATTAAACATATGACTAAACTTCTGTACTTGGTCTGTTTTTAATTTGACAACTCAATTAATATTTGTAGAATCAAACGTGATTTAATAATTCTAGATATGATTTAAAGTAATTATAATAACCCTAAATTGTGATAAGTTGTTATTAAATTAGCTAACATAATCGTGAAATTGTTTAGTTGTTGTTGTTTACATGGCTGAAAGTTATTCAAATAGTTAATAATTAATTCAAAGCGTACAGTTATTGAAGGTAATTAGATTAGCTAGCATAAGCCTGACCAGTTGTCGCATGTGGTAAACATAATTAAGGCCATTATAAAATTCTTTATTGAATCGTTTAGATCAGTAGATAGGTTTAATTTATATAGTTTTTTCAAACATACACAAGGACTAGAGGTTATTAAATTGTTTAATTAGTGTTTATTTTTGTCTTGAACAATATGAAAAGTTTGTTGGTTATGTATGTGATTAGAATCACGTAATTAGTTAATTAGTTAACTTTTCTAGCTAAATAATAGACCAGGGGTATTTGTTGAAAGTTTCTTAGTTTTATGTGTAGTTCTCAGAATTGAACTGGTGATCGAACCACTCAGGTTACTGGGTCACTGGTTCACTGGTTCAACCGGTGAGTCACTGATTGAACCGATAGAACCGGTTGTACGTCAATAAAAGATATAAAATAGTAAAAAATTGAATAAAGTGACAATTAGGTCCATCTTTAAAATTTTCTACTTCAGATGAATTAGCCCTTGAAAAAAAAAATTAAGGTTTAATTACTCTGTTGGTCCCTATAGTTTCGCGAAATTTTCAATTAGGTCTCTATACTTTTTTTTCCTTTTAATTGAGTCCTTGCACCAAATTTTTTTTAATTGGGTCCCTACACTTTTTTTTTCTTTTATTTAGGTCCCTATACTAATTCTTTTTTTTAGTTGGGTCCCTAAAAAATTAAGCCAATTACTACTAAGAAGGACTTAATTGAAAAAAAAAAATTAGTGCAGGGACTCAATTAAAAAGAAAAAAAGTATAGGGACCTAATTGAAAATTTCACGAAACTATAAGGACCAACAGAGTAATTAAACCAAAAATTAAATATGAATTTGATCCTTCAAGATAGTAAACCATGAACACATTACGTCCCTCCATTAATTTATCATGTGAAATTTAGTGGTGATGCTTAGATGTCCCTACTAATTTGTCCTAAGGCAAAATCTTCGAAGACTTACTAACTCAATATTCTAAAAAATTTCAAATAAATATCTTTACTAAGATTTTAATATGTAAATGTAAATATTAAAATATTTGATATTTATTTTAATAATTCTATAAATTCTAAAGAATTAAAAAAATTGAGTATAAAACTAAAATTAAATTAAATACATATCAAATAATTCAGTTGTGTATGTATATAATATATAGAATAATTAGGACGTAGATTTACAAATGAACACAACAGCTTGGTGGTATTCCTTATGCTTGCCTAGCAAGGAGACATGGGTTTAATACCCATTGCAAGCATTTTTGAATATTGGATCCAATATTCAAATGCTGCTGGAGCATCCAAGACTTGCATTTGTTGTGAGCACCATAGGACTGACCAGTTTTGGCCGGTTTTGTCCGGTTTGTGAGGAACCGGCCGGTTTTAAGCAGTTGACATTCTTCTTCGGTTCAAAGCTAAATCTGAACTGGCCGGACTGCCGGTTTGACTGGTTCATCGGTTTCCCGGCTGAACCGGCAGATCTGGTCCGGTTCTTACAGCTATGATTTTATGTCATAATCAGTAGTTGTACATTAAAAAAAAAGGTTTAATTATTCTGTCCATTCCTTTAATTTCTACAAATCTTCTATTAGTTCCATATAAATATTTTTTCTTTTAGTTCTTTGTTAAATTTTTTTTTTCAGTTTCTTCAATTATGCCTCTCTCGATAGTGATTTGGTCAATTGTATGACGAGCTATTTACAATAAATAATATGGTGCATGGATTGAAGTAAGAGAAAAAGAAAGCCTTGGTAGCCAATTAAGAAAAAAAATTGTGCAATGACTCAATTAAAGTTAACAACAAAAATATAGGCACTTGTTTTAAAATTTTACAAAATTCTAAGAACCAATTGAGTCATTAGCGTCTAAAAAAATGCAAAATGATTCTAATAGTAATTTAGATTATTTAATTTGAACGTTTGTAGTTAGTATCAGTGATTAAAATAATAAAACAAAGTCTATTCTAATGTTATAAAAAATGAAACTCTTCTTGAATGTGCATTTAGTTTTATTTATATTTACTTAGTTCATAAATGAATGTTTAATTTTTATTGATTTTCATACTTTATTATATTTGTAGTGTTCAGCTTGCATGTTCATTATTAGATAATTAATTGATTTCTTATTGCATGATTAATTTTTGTTTATATTTGGTTGACAAATATATCTTTACATAAGTTTGTCTTATTTTAAATCAAAATAGATGATGGATGATATAGACCAATCAGAAATATATGATCCTTCCATAAATTCATTCAGTCAAGTTGGTTCTGTTATTGATCATCTTCTGTTCTTGCAAAGTGAGATACAAGGTACGCTCTCTTTCTTAAATCATATATTATTCAAGAACAGTAAAATAGAATCCTTATTTATTTAGTGCTAAAACATCCCATTGTGATTATGTCATGAGATGTTATTAAGTTAGTGTAAAATAGAAATAGTGTTTTGTGATATATTTTTCTCACAACATTCAAATGAGTCAAGTATTTAGTCTATATTATATCATTATGCTAATGGTTTATTCATGTTGTGTTGAATCTATTTCGTGTCATATAATTCAGATGAAATTCTTTTATTGTTGTGTATATTTTTCTCGATTTTATGTTTACCAGGTTGCCTTGATGTTGGTGACCCTAATTATGAATGTTCAATTTGTGGCACGTATTTCTGGTTATTAGAACGTGTTGAAAGAGATTCTACAGTTAATTGTCCTATTTTTACTGTTTGTTGCTCAAAGGGAAAAATTCAGTTACTGATAAGCGGATAATTTATACGCTTTTGGACATTATTTTTAGGTAGTTTTTAATATGTTTTAGTTACTTTTTATTATATTTTTATTAGTTTTTAAATAAAAATTATATTTCTGGACTTTACTATGAGTTTGTGTGTTTTTCTATAATTTTAGGTATTTTCTGGCTGAAATTAAGGGACCTGAGCAAAAATCTGATTCAGAGGCTGAAAAAGGACTGCAGATGCCGTTGGATTCTGACCTCCCTGCACTCGAAATAGATTTTCTGGAGCTACAGAAGCCCAATTGGTGCGCTCTCAATTACGTTAGAAAGTAGACATCTTGGGATTTCTATCAATATATAATAGTCTATACTTTGCCCGAGTTAAAATCACGCAAACTGGCGTTTAATGCCAAGTCTCTGCCCTATTCTGGCGTTAAACGCCAGAATTGGCATAAAAGTTGGAGTTAAACGCCCAAACTGGCACAAAAGCTAGAGTTAAACGCCAGGAGCAGCCTATGCACGTGAAAGCTTCAATGCTCAGCCCAAACACACACCAAGTGGGCCCCGGAAGTGGATTTCTGCACTATCTATCTTAGTTTACTCATTTTCTGTAAACCTAGGTCACTAGTTCAGTATAAAAACTACTTTTAGAGATTTATTTTGTACCTCATGACATTTTACATCTGAATTTTGTATCTTCTATGGCATGAGTCTCTAAACCCCATGGTTGGGGGTGAGGAGCTCTGCTGTGTTTCGATGGATTAATGCAATTATTACTGTTTTCTATTCAATCACGCCTGTTTCTATTCTAAGATATTCACTCGCACTTCAACTTGATGAATGTGATGATCCATGACACTCATTATCATTCTCACCTATGAACGCGTGCCTGACAACCACCTCCGTTCTATCTGCAATAGCTTGAGTGCATATCTCTTGGGTTTCTAATCTAAGATTAGAACCTTCGTGGTATAGGCTAGAATTATTGGCGGCCATTCTTGAGATCTGAAAAGTCTAAACCATGTATGTGGTATTCCGAGTAGGATCTGGGATGGGATGACTGTGACGAGCTTCAAACTCGCGAGTGCTAGGCGTAGTGACAGACGCAAAAGGATCAATGAATCCTATTCCAACATGAGTGAGAACCGACAGATGATTAGCCGTGCGGTGACAGCGCATTTGGACCATTTTCACTGAGAGGAAGGATAGTAGCCATTGACAACGGTGATCCACCAACATAAAGCTTGCCATGGAAGGAGCCTTGTGTGCGTGAAGAAGAAGACAGTAGGAAAGCAGAGATTCAGAAGAAAGAGCATCTCCAAAACCTCAACCTGTTCTCCATTACTGCTTAACAAGTATTTATTTCATGTTCTTTTACTTTTTGCAATTAAAACTAAAAATCATTACTGATATCCTGACTAAGAACTACAAGATAACCATAGCTTGCTTCAAGCCGACAATCTCCGTGGGATCGACCCTTACTCATGTAAGATATTACTTGGACGACCCAGTGCACTTGCTGGTTAGTTGTGCGGAATTGCAAAAGTGTGATTGTGATTTCGTGCACCAAGTTTTTGGCACTGTTGCCGGGGATTGTTCGAGTTTGAACAACTGACGGTTTATTTTGTTGCTTAGATTAGGAAAAATTTTTCTTTTTTTTGGTTTAGAGTCTTCTATTATTGTTTTTGGTTAAAATTTTAAAATCCTTATTTTATTTTTCTAAATTATTTTCGAAAATTTTCAAAACCAATAACTTCATGATTTAGTCTTCTGTTTGAGTTTAGTTTCATATTTTAAGTTTGGTGTCAATTGCATAATTTTATTTTTCTTTCATTTTTTTCGAATTATTAGTGCTCAGAGTATAAAAATTTTTAAGTTTGGTGTCCTTTGTGTTTCTGTTTTCTTAAAAATTTTTCAAAAGTTGCTTTCAATGTTCATCTCGATATTCAAAGTTTTCATGTTTGTTTTCCTTGTTTTGATCTAAAAATTATAAGTTTGGTGTCAATTTTACTGTTTTTCTCTTTCTTCATTAATTTCAAAAATATATTTTCTCTCCATCTAATTGAATTTTCGAATATCTCAATTAAAAATTCAGATTTCTATTTTTAAAATTTTTATTTTATCCTGTTTTAGTTTTAAAATTTCAAAATTCAAAATCTTTTTCAAAAATCATATCCAAAGTTTTTCAAATCTTTTTAATTAAGTAATTATTTTAGTTTTTGAATTTACATTTTTTCTTTTAATTTCGAAATTTATATTTTAATTTCTAATTATTTTATTTTACCTTTTTTTTAATTTATTTGGTTTGATTTTAATTAAATAAAATAAAAATAAAAATATATTTGCAATTCACCTCAATTCCCTTTTTTCCATCATGGACCAAAGTGGACAAGAACAATCTAGAAGGACTCTGGGGTCATATGCTAACCCCATTACTGCTGCATATGGGAGTAGCATCTGTATACCTCCCATCAGAGCAAGCAGTTTTGAGCTAAATCCTCAGCTCATTGTCATGGTGCAGCAAAATTGCCAGTATTTCGGTCTTCCACAGGAAGAACCTACTGAGTTTCTGGTGCAGTTCTTGCAAATTGCTGACACAGTGCGTGACAAGGAGGTAGATCAGGATGTATACAGATTATTACTATTTTCATTTGCTGTAAAAGATCAAGCTAAGAGGTGGTTAAATAACCAACCCACAGCAAGCATAAGAACATGGAAACAGTTATCAGACAAATTCTTGAATCAATATTTTCCTCCAAAAAGGAAGACACAGCTAAGGCTGGACATCCAAGGCTTTAAACAAGAGGATGACGAATCCCTTTATAACGCTTGGGAGAGGTACAGAGGGATGCTAAGGAAATGCCCCTCTGAAATGTTTTCAGAGTGGGTGCAGTTAGACATCTTCTACTACGAGCTTACAGAAAAAGCTCAGATATCTCTAGACCACTCAGCTGGTGGATCTATACACATGAAAAAGACTATTAAAGAGGCTCAAGAGCTTATCGATACAGTTGCTAGAAATCAACATCTGTACATAAGTAGTGAGTCCTCCATGAAATAAGAAGCTAAGGCAGTATCAACTGACTTTAGTCCTCAGGAACAAGTTGCTGAACTCAATCAGCAACTATCTTCTATAACAAAGCAGTTAGCAGAATTTAAGGAGATGCTACAAGAAACCAAAAATGCTAACAAGGATATGGAATCACATTTGAATCAGACAAAATAGTAGTTATCAAAACAGATAACAGAAGAATGCCAAGCAGTTCAATTAAGAAGTGGAAAAATATTAAATACCTCAACTCAAAGCAGCAGAAAGCCAAGAAAAGAACAGCTGACAGAGGATGAGCAACTTGCTACCCAAAATCCCTCTGAGAACAGTAAGAGCCCAGAGAGGAATAAGTCTGGCGTTCAAACGCCAGAAAAGGGTAGGAATCTGGAGTTAAACGCCCTTCCATCTCCCTATCCTGGCGTTCAAACGCCAATGAGGGTTCAGACACCTGCAAGTGTTGATGGTAACTCCCTCAAGAAGGCTTCTCAACCTGCCTCTGTAGGAAATAAACTTGCAGCAACTAAGGTTGAAAAATATAAAGCCAAGATGCCTTATCCTCAGAAACTCCGCCAAGCGAAACAGGATAAACAATTTGCCCACTTTGTAGACTATCTCAGGACTCTTGAAATAAAGATTCCGTTTGCAGAGGCACTTGAGCAAATACCCTCTTATGCTAAGTTCATGAAAGAGATCTTAAGTCATAAGAAGGATTGGAGAGAAACTAAAAAAGTTTTTCTCACTGACGAATGCAGTGCAGTCATTCTAACAAGCTTACCAGAAAAGCTTAAGGATCCCGGAAGCTTTATGATACCATGCACATTAGAGGGTACTTGTACCAAGACAGCTCTATGTGACCTTGGGGCAAGTATCAATATAATCTATGCATCCACTATCAGAAAGCTTGGCTTGACTGAAGAGGTCAAACCAACCCGGATATGTCTTCAACTTGCTGATGGCTCCATTAAATATCCATCAGGCATAATTGAGGACATGATTGTCAAGGTTGGGCCATTTGCCTTTTCCACTGACTTTGTAGTGCTGGAAATGGAGGAGCACAAGAGTGAAACTCTCATTCTAGGAAGACCCTTCCTAGCAACTGGATGAACTCTCATTGATGTCCAAAAAGGGGAAGTGACC
>NC_029790.2:107765618-107797182 GCF_000816755.2 Arachis ipaensis | reverse complement strand
ATGAGCGTTGTGAGCGTTGATATTATTGACTCCTTGGTGGAAGAGATCAATATGACTGAGAGTCTCGAATCAGAGCTAGAGGACATCTTTCAGCCTGATCAGCCTGATTTGGAGGAACCAGAGGAAACAAAAGAACCTCTAAAAATCCCTCAGGAAGAGGAGAAACCTCTTAAACCAGAGCTCAAACCACTACCCAGCTCTTGGGTGGTCCATAAGTGATCTTAAGGGCATTAGCCCAGCAAGATGCATGCACAAGATCCTATTGGAGGATGATGCTAAGCCAGTGGTTCAACCACAGAGGTGGCTAAATCCATCCATGAAGGAGGTGGTGCAGAAAGAGGTCACTAAGTTACTAGAGGCTGGGATTATTTATCCTATTTCTGATAGCCCCTGGGTGAGCCATGTCCACGTTGTCCCCAAGAAGGGAGGCATGACAGTGGTTCATAAGGAAAAGAATGAACTGGTTTCTACAAGAACAGTTACAGGGTGGCGCATGTGTATTGACTACAGAAGGCTCAATACAACCACCAGAAAGGATCATTTTCCTTTACCATTCATAGACCAGATGCTAGAGAGACTAGCAGGTCATGAATACTATTGCTTTTTGGATGGCTATTCAGGTTACAACCAAATTGCAGTAGATCCTCAGGACCAAGAGAAAATAGCATTCACATGTCCATCTAGAGTATTTGCCTACAGGAGGATGCCATTTGGTCTGTGTAATACATCTGCAACCTTTCAGAGGTGCATGCTATCTATTTTCTCTGACATGGTAGAGAAATTTCTGGAAGTCTTCATGGATGACTTCTAAGTATTTGGAGACTTATTCGGCTCCTGTCTTGACCATCTAGTACTTGTTCTGAAAAGGTGCCAAGAGACTAACCTAGTTTTAAACTGGGAGAAATGTCACTTTATGGTGACTGAAAGGATTGTCCTTGGGCACAAAATTTTGAACAAGGGAATAGAGGTGGATCAAGCTAAGGTAGAGGTAATTGAAAAATTACCACTACCTGCCAATGTTAAGGCAATCAGAAGCTTTCTGTGGCATGCAGGATTCTATAGGAGGTTTATAAAGGATAAGGTGAGGAATCCCTTGCTAACATGCTGATTAAGGTTTGGTCAGTTGATGTTTTATGGATTCAAAGTTGTTCTTAATGTGTTTTAGGAGGAAAAAGTGCTTTAAGAACACTTCAAAGAGTAACCAAATTTGGAGCAGCAAATCAAGGTAGGGTTTGGTAAAATTAATCTTGATTAATTGTGTTTGAGTTGTGTGATTATGATATGGTTTTTTTATGCTTGAAATTGATTGTTTATATGAGTGATTCTTGTTGAAATTTTGGTGAAATTTTGATGAAATTTGATGAAATTCAAGCTATGAGTTTATGTTCTTGGAGCTGCTGGAAAACGAAACCCTAAACCTTAAATTGGGGTTCAATTAGTGTTAAAATCATGTGAAAAAGATGGGGTTTTAGTGGCCGAGAATTCATTATGAATTTTGGTAAATATCGGTCGTTGAAAAGATTGAAAAACGGGTGAAAACAGAGAAAGAATCTGAAGAATTTACGAAGAACAAGAAGAACATTTTGAGTGTGGTGAAGAACAATGAAGAACACTTTTTAGATCTTAAAAAGGGTACGGTTGTAATTATTTTGGTGTTTGAGGGTTTATTTTGTAAAAGTTAGGGTGGTTAAAGTAGAAATATTAAAAGTTACCGGTGGTAAAAAGTGAATTTATATAACTTTTAGGGTAAGGAAGGGTAAATCTCGAAAATATATTAATACGGGAAAAACAGTTTTTTGTAAAAGCTTTAGAAAGATAACTTTAAGCTCAGAATCTCATAAATACCTTCATAAAACACTTAGGGAGTGGTAATAACATATTAGTGAGGCAAAGATAAAGGAAAGATAAAAAAGTTAAAGAAGAGATAAGAATCGAAGAAAAAGTCTGTAAAGTTTTAATGACAGAATCAAACAGAGATTAGCGAACGAACTAGGGCAACATAGTTAGTTCTTGAGTTGCGCCTAAGGTTAGGTATAATATGAAAAGTTAAACTGTTTCAGTATATACTTAATGAACCTATACTGAGGACAGGCTAACTATTCATACCGAAATTTACTTAAGTTTTAAATACATACATTAAACAAAGTAATCAGAGCAGAGTAAAGAGATATAGAGAAAAGAGTAACCAGAGCAGAGTAAAGAGATAAAGAGAAAAGAGTAATATAACAAAGAGAATAGGGGAAAAGAGTATAAAAATATAGAGTTAAGCCTTGTGGCATGATATTCTATTGTATATTCATCTGTTGCTTTTTCGTTGGCCCTAGAGGTCCTGTAGGTCCAAGTTCACCTACAGTAAATTGTTATTCCTATAGGCCGAAGTTCACCTATAGAGAGTTGTGATTCCTATAAGCCGAAGTTCACTTACAGGGGCGCCATTTTTGTAAGCCGAAGTTCACTTACAGGGGTGCCATTTCTGTAGGCCGAAGTTTACCTACAGAAAGTTGTTGTGTTGTGTTTAGACTATTCCTGTAAGCCGAAGTTCACTTACAAGAATGCTTTTCCTGTAGACCGAAGTTCACCTACAGAGATAAAGCCATATCTAGGACTAGTTCCTAGGTAATGTCGGGTTGCAGGGTGTAAACCGACACGTGAGCTCATGGCCTGCATAGGATAGACATGCATCATACTTGGTCCTGTATTTCCTCTGTTATGATTGTTGAATGAATGTATACTTTGTTTGTTTGTATTCTATTCTCTGTGTCTGTGTTTTATTTTCTTGTATTTTTCTGTTTGTGTTCTACTTTTTATTTTCTCTATTTTCTATATTTATCTTTATCTTCTATTTATTGCTTCGCTGTATTCTGTTATTCGTCTGCTAATCGACACCGAATTAATGAACTTAACTAATAACTCCAACCCTACTAAGAACTCCCCAGTTCTTACCCCTTCTCTCTCCCTCCCTCCTTCAGATGGAAGCAAGAGTACCGTTCCGTAGTTCGTTAATGATCGTTCTGTAAAGAGGATTCCACTCTAGGTAGTCTTCTGAGTCTAGAGTGAACTTCGTTATCTATTTATATGTATATACTGTGAGACCAACCAACGTCTGCACCCCGTTTGTATGCGAACTTTAACTAAATCCTGTGTACGAGACTCCTGTTATGTGGCTACTTGATAAGGTACCAGAGAGATGTCATATGGCAATGTCTGATTGTGCAGAAGAGTAGTAGATCATGTTCCACTTTTTCATGACGTTCCACCTGACTTGAGTTTTGAAGACTTAGAACATACTTTTCCTCGCCTTAGTAATTTAGAGGGACTAGGTGAGTATAGAGTCTAGGCTAGCCTGGGCGCCAGCTTATGGACTTCTCGAACAGGTCAGGGCCTGGGATGTTGTATGTATATATATGTATAAAGTTATTATCTAGTTATATCTAGGGGTATTCTAACTAAACGTCTATACTCTAATAAAGGCTGAATCACCGAATATTGTCAACTGCTTGAGATGTATTTATGCGTAGTTGTTTATAACTGTTATATCTGTTTTTATTTGTGAATTGATTATAAATGATTCTGTTTATTAATTCAAACGTTTTCAAAAAAAAGTACCTCGAAAAATAACTAAGCTTTTAACAACGAATCAGACTCATATAATAAATAATAGATAATAATTAGGAAGACAATTGGAGCTGCCGTCGCCGTCGCCGTCGCCGTCACGAACTAGGGAGAGAGCTTCTGCTTCTGCACTGCTGCTCCTCACTGCCGCGTTCTCGCCACTGCTCCTCGCCGCCTCGCTTCTGCTTCTTGCTTCGGCCTCTGTTTCTGCTTCGTCTTCTGCTTCTTCTGAGTCTGCTTGAGTGCTTCTGCTTCTTCTGGGTCTGCTTGAGTGCTTCTGCTTCTGCATCTTCTGGGTCTTCTTCTGTATCTACTTCTAATCTGATTTTGATTTGTTATTTTCTGATTTTATCGTTGTTGTGTGTTGATTTGGTTGTTGCATTTGATGTTGTTGTTTCTAGATTTGAATAATGTTTTAGTTGTTGGTGTTGTTGAATCTGATTATTAGTATTTGTTGAATTTGGATTTTAATAATGGATTTGTTCATCATAATCCCTAATTCCCTATTTTTTATTGTTGGTTTTGTTCTTGTTCTAATTTTTGGATTGCTGTTGCTTTTTTTTTGTTTTTGGATTTCTTGTTTCTCCCTAATTTTTGGTTTTGTTCTTGTATTTGATTTCTTGGCAATTAAATTTATAGATTTTTTATTTTTGTAATTGAAGATGAATTTTGTAACACCCTACCACACAGAGTCTTACGCTTGAGTCATAAAACAGAGGTGGTGAGGTATTACGACCTCTAGAAATAAAATTTAGTACATATAGTAGTACAAAAAGGTTTATAACTAGGAGCTTTTGGAGAAAAAGGGATAAATCAAAACTGGTAAATCGAAAAGCGCAACACTCCGATCGATAACATAAATGAAACAGATATAGGATAAGCTAACATGAGAAGATATACAAAAGAGTGCCAACAATACAAATATCAAGGCTCGAGACTCGATTTGTGAAGGTAACCTATCCGAGCATAACAGTATACATATGTATATAGTAGGAAAATCCCAAAAGAACCCAAAAGACAAAATACAAAATCTGTTTCTCTAAAATAACCTTTAAGAGGAGCTAATACAAAATATATATGTACAGTGGAGAATATAAGTATCTAAATAAGTATATAAGATCAAAATAAAATTCTGAGAGCTAAGGATCTTCGCCAAAATAGAAGTCTCCAGCATGCCTCAGCGAGGAGCCTCACGTCCTGCATTTGAAAACCACAAAATCTGCATGGGTGAGAACCAGAGGTTTTCAGCATGGTAAAGTACCCAAATATCTAACATGTAATGTCCTAGGAAAGCCGAAGGCAATCCTAGAACTTCCAGTTATAATCAAAGCGTATAAATGTAACTAAACCATGAGAAAGTGAAAGTAGGCAACTAACTTAAGGATCTTCAATCTAACTAAATATCCCCTTTCCAAGTCCTTCGAACCTCCCAAACGCCAATAATAAAGATATGCAAACACAAGTATATCACACAAGAAATGCACAAGTAGGAAGCAGATATAGCAGTTAGATAGTTAGCAAATAATTATGCAGACAATTTTGCATTCCAAACAAATCACATATAATGCATATGATGCATGCCTGTCCTAGTGGCTGATGAGTCTCATCTGTCGGTTATAAAGTCAACCCGACAAGTCCTGGTAGCTAACCATTGGACTGTCCCTCTTTCGTGCATCCCCAACTCGAGCTATTCACAATATAAATCATAATTTCATATCCAATACCCTCAATGGTGTATATTCACGGGGATGAGCTCATCCGGAACTTTCACAGTGTCCGGCCATACTTACGACATAGGGTCAGCAGAGTATCGAGTCTCCACCTAGAGCACGTGGTGGCTAGCCACTGCTTTCACCCAAGAAAACTCGTATCTCAGATAGGTGGAGTGCAACAATCATAATATCAATAATTCAATTCAGCATGTATGTATTCAATCTCAGCCAACTGGCTTAAAATCACAATTCATTATCAGCCATAAACCATCATCACACACAGCCATTCGACTCATAACACATTCAGCCCTTTCCGCTCATATCATACTCAGCCTTTTTGGCTCATATCATACTCAGCCATTTGGCTCATCTCATACACAGCACTCCACCACCCTCCTCCACAACTTATATCATCATTATTAATAATAACTCATCATAATATTCCCTTTCTTCATCCACAATTTACCCCCTTCCCTAGCTTCCTCTCAATTACTAGGCATTTTACATTAATTTAAGATTTAAAAGATGAAAACATGGGTTTATAAGCCTGAAACAGCGTCTTGGAAGGTTGCAAGCTTGTTGGGAATGTGAAAGACTTGAAAACAAAAGCTTTAGAAAAGAATAGGGTCATGTGCGTACGCACAGGGGTGTGCGTGTGCATGCCCAGAAGTATTTTTTAAAAGTGTGCATGCGCACAGGGCTGTGCGTACGCACAGAAAGTAAAATCTCCATTGTTGAGTGCCCGCACAAGGTGTGATAGCGCAACCAACAGCATGTCATTCCCAACGTGTGCGTACGCACAAGGCTATGTGTACGCACAGCTTGCAAAAACCCTATTGTTTGTGTGTGCGCACAGGGCGTGCTGGTGCACCCAGCCGTTGCCACTTCTATGTGTGTGCGTACGCACAAGTGTGTGCGTGCGCACAGGTCTAGAATTCCACAGGGTGTGCGTGCGCACACAAACCAAAAATCACAAATTCTGCAGAATTTGCAAAATTCAGATTTCAAGCCCAAATTTTCATCGACCATATTTCCTTCCATAAAATTCAGATTTCAATCAAATCTAAACCATTTTAAAGCTTATGAAATTATCTTTCATTTGATATAAAAAAGTATGAAATTCCAAAAACAATAGGTTGAGATATGATCCATTGAAGTGCATCAAAATTCTATTTTTACCAAAACTCATAAACTCCCAATTTCTAAAACATACACTTCCAAAAATTCATTCAAAACCAACCAAAACTCAACCCTTCCAACATCAAGCATTTTCAAACCCCCATTCAATCATCAACCCACCAATTCTCCCACTTTAGCCAGTCTCAATTCAATAATTCAATGTTTAATCAACATTACTCATTTTCAATTTCCAATCAATGCTCAATCCCATCAATCAATATATCAATTATCACATACAATTTCATACTCATCAAGAAGAGCCTCAACCCTACCAACAATTAGGCATACCAATTCGTATCACCTACAACTTTATATACTTTACCAACAATTTGTACCACTCACAACCAATCAATCATTGTTAAGATATACTCAACTTAATTCACATCATCCAACAACCACATCAACATTAAAATCCACAAGATACATACATCACAACACATTTCACCTCAACCAATTAACAACCTCAATAATTCAAATCCTATCTTGGGGTTTCTAGCCTAAGTTTTTACACCACATTACACTTTAGATACAGGAAACCGAAACCATACCTTGGCTGATTTTTGTTCCACACGGAACACTTCAAATCTCACTTTTTCCTCAACTTCCAATGTCCCAAAGCTCCCAAAATAAGATTTCCAATCACAAAAGCTCCTTTCCAAGATTTTCAAGATATCAATCAAGCTTCAATATGCACATACACACTTCCTAAACCACAATTATCGTACCCAAACACAATAACTCAATACCCAATACCTTAAATCCAAAATTTCACTAGGGTTTGAGATACTTACCAAGCCCAAGGATCAAAAGAGGCAAGAACAAGCCTTCCTCTCAAGTTAATTTGATCATATAACATCAAAACTAAAAAATCGCAACACTTTTCACCCAAAATTTTCGAAACTAAGGGCTGGGAATTCGAAGATGAAAACGTGGCTTACCTCAAGAATCTTTGTATGGGTTTTGTAGAGCTCGACGCCGCAGTCGCGTGGCCACAAACGGTGCGTCAATCGGAGATCCGGATCAAAAGTTATGATCAATGGAAGATTGGGGTGATTTGGAGCAAGGGTTTCATGTTTTCCCCTTCTCTTGTGTGTGTGTTAAGTGGGAAAAGAGTGTGCTGAACTCTTTAATGAATGAGGGCTTGGCTTGGGCCCAATATGGGTCTGATTGGCTCGGTTTGACCCGTTCGGCCCAAGATTGGGCCGATTTCTTTAAAATTGGTGTCAAAATTCTCGTTTTAATTTTTTCTATCACATTAAACCATAAATACCTCATTTCTCACTTTCTAGAATATATTTTAATTTATGAATTAATTAGCCATTAATTAATCGGATTTTACAAATTTGGGTATTTTTAATTCTTGTAATTGAATTTTGTAAAAATTTAAAATTTTGAATTTGGTTAATGGAAGAAGAATTTGTTCTTCTGGAAGAAGAAGAACAAGATAATTTGTTCTCCTAGAAGAAGAACAAGAAGAATAAAATGGTGGAAAAAAGGTATTTCTGTCATTTAGAAAAAAAATTTATTGAAAATAACGATTTTAAAATGAAATGCAACATTAAGGACGATTCTAAATTAAAAATTACATCAGGGATGGTTTCGATTCTAATCCTCAACGTTAGGGACCAAAATAATACTTATCCCTAAATATAATTATCAACCAACAAATCAGGTAGACTAATCAACCACAAACAAAATGGAAATATGAAGAGTAACAATATTAAAATAACATTAATTGTCTTAAGAAATCAATTAATCAACCAAGCTAGATATAACACTCAATAGAATCAATTAATCAATCAATTAATCACTAAATATATCTATAGCTATATATTACATATTAACTAAATTAACTAAATCATAGTTAATCACCTAAGTGATTTGATAGATGCAATATATAAATAATATAAAACAGCCCAAAGAAAGAAAAATCACAAACTGTCCCAATCTCCTACATAAAAAAAGTTCAGTTGATACATATAGGACTTATTAAACCTATAAAAAGTAAAATCTAATTGAAAATACCAATTACCCCTCTCAATCACATCAATCATCACAACAAACAACAAACACCTATAAAAAGCAGTCAACACATCAATCGAGGTGTAAAGTGAGGAAAAAATAAATTTGCTAAACTCTAAAACAGTCCAAAGAAGGAAAAATCACAAACTGTCCCAATCTCCTACATCAAAAAAGTTGAGTTGACACATATAGGACTTAGTAAACCTATAAAAAGTCAAATCTACTTGGAAATACCAACTACCCCTCTCAATCACATCAATCAGCACAACAAACAACAAAGACCTATAAAAAGACATCAACACATCATCCATCATGTAAGGTGCAGAAAAAAACAAAACAAAATAAATAAGTTACTCCATTTTTTAATTAATATTTTTCCTAAAAATAATAATACGTTATTCACAAAACTTCGTAAAGTGCTTAATCCTAGTTATAAGAGCATACAAAAAAAAAGAGTTAAATATCAAATTCATCCCTGAAAGATACCTCGATCTCCATATTAGTCTCCGAAAGATAAAGTTAATCAAAAGAATCCCCGAAAGTTACCCGAGTTAATCACGTTTGTCCTTCCGTCAACTCCGTCGGTGACCTGGCTAACGTCTGCTGAGGTGTGTCGTTAGCTTCCAACGTGGAGGAGGCCAACGTGTCATAACGTATTGCTGACAAGGTAAGTTTGAAAAAACAGTTCAAATCAGTCCCTAATTGTTTGAAACCTAATCCTAATTTCGATGATAAATACGTCGCCTTCAGCAATAAAAGGGCCATATGCCTGGGTTAGTGTTGAAATTGCTGGTTTGGGGTGAAGATGGAGGCAGGAAATGGAGGCCATGGAGGTGGTGTGTCGTTCTTCTCGAACGGCAGTAACGGTTCCAGCGCTTAAATGCAAACCAGGAGGAAAACCCATGAGGAATCATGTTTCTGCGGGTTGAAGGCTGCGTTGAGAAAATCTGAGACAGCAGAAAACCCAGATAGACTATTCCGTGCATGTCCAAGGTACCGGGTGAGTGTTGTGTAAGAAGTTAAAGGTTTTCCATGTTGTTTTGTGCTTTGGGGTTTTATTCAGATTTTTCTTTTCTGATTCTTGAATTTGCAGAAGGGCAATCACTGCAATTACTTTAAGTGGGTTGACGATGATGAGTATGAAGTGGTGGGCGAAGGTGGAACAAAGAAAGATTACGGGGCTGGGCTGCAGGTTGAAAGTGACTATGATGAATGGAGGTTGAAGGTGGCATGGAGACTGGACAGTTTGGAAGCTGAAGTAAAATCATTGAAAATGTTAATAGTTTTCCTGTTTGTGGTAGTAGTCCTTAATGTAATGGTTTGTTGTTTGTTATCTAGTTCCAAGTAAAACAAAATGTGTTGATATGTCATGCTGTAATGAGAGTAATTTGTTGAATGAGAATAGATGTTGCATTTGGTTATTTAAGATTAAGACTACACAATCCAATTCAAAGGTTCCAAACCAATTCGAATCACTATTACAGAAAGATGTACTAAGGAATGAATAAAATTAGTAGTCAAAGTACTCTTAAACATTGAGTTGCCATGGAAGGCTAGTTGTCACATTGTCTTAAGGAGCAAAATAAAAAGGTTTTACATGAGGATACAAACCACAGCAAAGTATGCTAGACAAAATAAAAGGGCATAGTACAACTTTCAATTACATAGATAACCAAAATGTTGATAATGGAAGTTCAATTGCCCCGTGCAAAAAAACATAAAGTATCCTCACACAAAAACAAATTCAACCAGAATACATTTCAACACCAATCAAAGTCATTTATCAGTCTTTCTTGGGGGCTTGAAACCTAGAGTAGGAACGAAGGTCATAAAGTTGGCAAGCTTCTTAGCAGTGGCTGAACTAGTCCCCTTGATTGTCTCAGCAGAGATAGCGAAAAGCCTGATATTCAAAATAGTTTCCACTTGGACAGTTATAATAGAGGTGAGCTCCTGATTCATCCATTCCACCGACCAAGAGGCCAACCCCATAAGGACGTTTCCATGACCGCTGGGTGCAAACCTGCCATTAAAATTGCATCACAAGAGAAAGAGCTCTTATAATAAATTCAGCAAATACTTCTTTCTTTCATACATCAAATTTGTAGATATTTACAAAATAGACATTATACATGCCTTAATATGCATAGAGTTGCATATATCTTCAACACCCCACCACATATCTTCAAAGTAAAGCCAGGTAAACATAGAGTTGCATGACATAGATGTTGCCCCATTCAAGATTTCCTCTCACTCCATTAATATGTTGCATAGATTCAATGAGCTATTCAAACTTCAGACAGATTGTGGACCAATGGCCTCTCACAAACCAAATTAGAGGAAGCACATCTAGTTAATGACTATAACTCACCACAAGGCACACTAGGTGAACTGATTCCCCCATCATAGCTAAATAGCTTTCCCATTACATTAGCATCAAAGACACCAAAGAATATTGTTAGTTTTTGCATGCAGCTAACTAGTCATTTCACATTTAAGAGCTCAGCTCAATAGCCTTCAAACAGAATAAGAAAAGATTGACAACATTTCAAAATGCACATCCCATAACTAACTTTGAGGTCCATCACAAATACATTCAAAAACAGAAGACAAAAATTGCAAATTAAAACATATTTGTAATAATTTCCAGCCACTTAGTTCGAATGTACAAACTACAAGCAGCATAACCACAACATCTCATATTTAACACTATAGCAATCAGTACCAGTTTAAAGAAACTTTTTGTTTTTAACACTCAATACCACTGCAAAAGGTAATAAATACTTAAAAGAATGGAATTTGAACATATATGATAATAGCTGATGCCATATACAATCATCCTTTCATCATAGCCAATTTTAGCACCATAACCGAGATGACTAAACCACACTACAAAACCCTCAATTCATCATAAAAGAGAACTTCCACACTTCATCACTACTCACAGTTACAAATAACACCACAAACCTAAAAACCAATCAATTCCACCGCAATTAACATAATCAACAATTATAGGACTGTCAAATTTGACAATTCAAATTAATAAAAAAAATACCAAAACTGCATATGCAAATCCAAACATTTCAAAACACAAAATAAATCCTAGCATAGCAATTGCACCATAGCAATTGCACGATCCAAGAACCAAAACAGTAACAAAAAACCAAAAACCCTAAACCTTGATACCTGAGCCTTGTCAGCGAGCTGAACGACGAGTCGTCCAACGGGAAGAGGAGACTCGTAGGTATAGGAATAGTTGATGCATTCGTTGCGCATGTAGCGCGAGAGAACGCGGCCGTCGGCAGTGAGTCCGGCGATGGCAACGCCGATGTGGTCATCAACTTTGAAGATCTTCTTCTGGTGAGAAGAGAGCTCGGAGTTGGCCTTGTTTTGAATCCACTCTGCGTACAAAACGACGCCGAATCATGACTATCTGGGCATCCACTCAAAACGGCGTCGTTTTCCTTCTCGGCCAGCGTGGCAGTTAACGTCACACATCAGCAGACGTTAGCCAAGTCATCAAACGAATTGACGGAAGGACGAACCTGATTCAGTCGTGTATCTTACAAGGACTCTTTTGATTAACTTTATCTTTCGGGGACTAATATGGAGATCGAGGTATCTTTCAGGGATGAATTTGAGTATTAACTCAAAAAAAAAAAATACAACAAAAAATCAACATGCAAAGAAAAAAAAAGTAAAAGACCATATCTAACATAAATAAAAAGGAATATAAAAATTAAATTAAATTCATATTCATTTGAAATAAAAAGGGAAAAACACAGAAAAGATAACAATCTATCATAGACTACTAATTCAATAGGAAAAGACATGATTCAACAAATCTAATGCTATTATAGAGTCATAAATTATCCTACAATCCATTCACACCAAACTGAACCCTACCACCTCATCATAGACTTCTAACCCATATACTATACTTCTACCAAATTCATATAACAAAAGTACATCAATCAACATAAGTACCTCATATCATTGCATCATAAACATTACACTAAACTGAGCCTAGAAAATAGATTCTATAATTATCAAAAATTTAATTTTACATATATAGGAGTTAGGAGACATATAAAAAGTAAAATCTTATTGGGAATATCAAGTATCTCTCTGAATCACATCAATAATGATAACTAAGATGAGAGATCAATAAAAATTAACAAATATTATCCCTTATAAAACAACTCAAATTTGAGGGCTTTAAATTAGTTACCAAAAACGAATTTGACACCTTTAGATGAGAAAATATAAAATTGAGAAATTTGAGACATTTAAATATAATTTACATCCATTAAATATAACATTTTCTTTCCTAACAAATTGCCTAATTAGAAAACTTGTCATTTTAATAAAAAAGTATTATCCAATTCAAGTGGCTAAATCCTTTTTAAACTGATTAGGTATTCACCAAATCAAGTAACTAATTCAAGCGACTAAATATTTTTTTAAACTGATTTTAACACAAACAAATCCTATACTTTTTTGCATTCAGAAAGTGCACACAAATCAATTAAAGAAAAATCACAAAAACATCTTTTATACAATTCAAGTAACTAAATCCTTTTTAAAATTGATTTTAACACACATAAATCCTACAGTTTGTGCATTTGGATCAACAGTGTAATGAGATGAAAGGTAATTAAGTCGTCGTTGCATCAATCAATCAATCAATATTATTTTGAAAACAAATGCCAAAAAGAAAGGATTTGCCACAGAAAAGAAAAGGTAAAGATTGACCTCATATAATGTACGAAAATACCCATTCATAGCATAAACTTAATCATTTAAACAACTAACTCGATATCAACTCATCATCATTAGAGGAAACGGTAGCACCTTGCATATAATGCATGAAAAACTTAGTTCTTCCTTCTCCCCCTTCTAAATGTTCCTAAAAAAATAAATTGAAAGTAGATATAAGTTTATTGGATGCAACAACAGACAAACAGCAAAAATAGAGATTTTGAGAAATAAGAAGTTAAAGAAAATATTAACAACTCAAATGATGTTTGGTATGTTAATAGACACAATCTTAACTTCAATTTCACCATAATAATGTCCTAAACATAAAACATGATTTTAATTTCTGAATCTCAAGTAAAAAAACCTATAGCTAATTATTAATTAAAAGAAAATAAATAGTTAGACTAACAAAAACAAACACTATACACTAACATATCACAATTTAAAAAATAATAAGGGTTAGAAAAACAAGAGTTGGAGTTCCAGTAGGAAACAAATGGAAAAAAAAAAAAAGCAGAACAGCAACCTTTTACCTCACTCCACTGATAAGCCTCTTTAGTTGTTCTTTAGTTGTACTTCATTGCTTGCAGTCATAGCCTGTTGGCCTGATTACCTGAAATTATAAGATAACGAAGGATTAAAACTAATTCATAAATTCAAATGGAAAACAAACTTAATATCCAACAATTCTTACTCTAAGCCTACTATTTTTCTCATTCAATAAACTTTTTTTGTTTTCTTCACATCAAGAATGGAAAAATAAAATGGACATACATAATCATCTATAGATTCCCTTAAGGAAAAGCCTCTTTATTGGGATCACCATAAGTTTACATTTAAATCAAAGTAGAGATATAACAAACAAATTTTAAATATACTTTAACACAGAAATAATCCTAGTTCTAATTCAATACACCAAAGTATGATAGAAATTTAAAAAACTATTATTGACAAAAAAAAGCAAAAAGAATTACTAAAAAATACAAAAATGCAAAAAGTGACAAAAGTAAAATAAATTAAAAAGATACACACAAAAATTTCAAAATGTAAGAAAAAACTGAAAACGAAGAAAAGATTGAAAAATCACAACTTATTAATATAAGAAACCCAATATATAAATTAAAAATTAAGAACGATTGTAAATCATTCTCATTACCTAGAGCAATAGCCAACAAATTCTAGTGTCGTGTAAATACATTGTAGTGATATAGCATTAAGCAAATCAAAGCCGACATAGTCCAAAACGCAACCACCGAAAATATTCCTTTGCTTTGCAATGGCTATGGGCTACCACAACTCCACACACCTGATCATCACGCTCACCGGAAGGTCAAGCCAGCCTAGAAGATCCAAAGGAAAAATACAACAGAATCACTAGAATTGTGAAAAATGAAAACTTAGGAGGATGGCACAAATTGCGAAACGTTGGAGATCACAAGCTACAGATTGGAATCGAGAAACACTAAGTCGGAGTGATTCTTAAGGGAGAGAATCGAGTCTAATATAAGGAATAGAAATTATTTAATGGTGACTTTTGGATTTTGGCTTGAACTTGACCCATCAAATTCTCTAAGTTACAATTTAAATGTTTGCAGATAATTATCATGATGTATATTTAGCTTTTTATTATACAAAAATACATATATCATCAAGAGAAGTGTATATATTAAAAATTATAAGAGAAAGAAAATAAGTTATTTTTAAATAATAAATATAAAACTGTATACACTAAAATCTATTAAGTATCTGAAGAGGCATACTAAAATTAATTGTCAGCTATTAAAAGTTTAAACCTTTTTCAAATAATAATAATAATAATAACTAAAAAAAATTCTCCTTTTTATCCTATATTGAATATTAATTATAGATATCACCATTTTCTTTATGTCATGAATGCGAAATTAATAACAATAAATATCACAATAATAACAACGTCACATATTATCCATATTAAATAGGATATACTTTATTTTTAGATTAGATGACGATATATTACATTATTTGAAACTGAATTTAAAATTGTTCATGAAAACACTAATTTTATACTTTGTCATAAAGAAACTATATCAATAATAATTTAATGTTTCTAGCATTTTAATACTATAATTATTATTTTTTACTGTAATATTATTATTATTACTATTTTAATACTAACAATATGAAAAATTAAAGCAAATAAGCAATACCCTTCATCACATTATTATTCTAATACTAACCTATTTTGGTTGAAGAAAATCCGGATTGAAGCATGATCTAAAGGCGCATCAGCATGCACCACATCCTCCATTCCCCAACAGATTTTTAATGCAGTTTCAAATACATCCAATTGTTAGAAATCTCCAAACCCAATTACATTGGAAATTTCATAAAAAAGAAAAGATATGTCTTTACAAAATAGATATTCAGGAAAATAAAAACCAAAAAAATAGAGAAAAAACAAAAGAAAGAATTGTAAGTAAACATATAAAAACTTTTCCCCATTAAATCTTTAATAGAGAACAATATGAAACATTATAAAGCCACACAAAAGAGAACAAATTACACATAATTTATACAACAATAAGCAAAATCGAAAATGACTTACCTTAACTTCCTCTGAGAGCTTCGTCTCTCAACCGGATAAATGATCACATGTCTCTAGCTTCAAATAATACATGAAAGCTGAGGACAAATAACAAAAAGAAATTTGAGGGCTTTAAATCAGTTACCAAAAATGAATTTGACACCTTTAGATAAGAAAATATAAAATTGAAAAATTTGAGACATTAAAATATAATTTACATCCATTAAATATAACATTTTCTTTCCTAACAAATTGCCCAATTAGAAAACTTGTCATTTCAATAAAAAAAGTATTATCCAATTCAAGTAACTAATTCAAGTGGCTAAATCCTTTTTAAACTGATTAAGTATTCACCAAATCAAGTAACTAATTCAAGCGACTAAATATTTTTTTAAACTGATTTTAAAACAAACAAATCCTACACTTTTTGGCATTCAGAAAGTGCATACAAATCAATTAAAGCAAAATCACATAAACATCTTTCATACAATTCAAGTAACTAAATCTTTTTTTAAACTGATTTTAACACGCATAAATCCTACAGTTTATTCATTTGGATCAACAGTGCAATGAAATTAAAGGTAATTAAGTCGTCGTTGCATCAATCAATCAATCAATATTATTTTGAAAACAAATGCCAAAAAGAAAGGATTTTCCATAGAAAAGAAAAGGTAAAGATTGACCTCATATAATGTACGGAAATACCCATTTATAGCATAAACCTAATCATTTAAACAACTAACTCAATATCAACTCATCATCATTGGAGGAAACGGCAGCACCTTTCATATAATGCATGGAAAACTTAGTTCTTCCTTCTCTCCCTTGTAAATGTTCTTAAAAAAATAAATTAAAAGTAGATATAAGTTTACTGGATGCAACAACAGACAAACAGCAAAAATAGAGACTTTGAGAAATAAAAAGTTAAAGAAAACATTAACAACTTAAATGATATTTGTTATGTTAACAGACACAATCTTAGCTTCAATATCACCATAATAATGGTCCTAAACATAAAACATGATTTTAATTTCTGAATCTCAAGTAAAAAAAAAAACTATAGCTAATTATTAATTAAAAGAAAATAAATAGTTAGACTAATATAAGCAAACACTATACACTAACATATCACAATTTAAAAAATAATAAGGGTTAGAAAAACAAGAGTTGGAGTTCCAGTAGGAAACAAATGGAAAAAAAAAAAAAGAAAAACAGAACAGCAACTTTTTACCTCACTCCACTAATAAGCCTCTTTAGTTATTCTTTAGTTGTACTTCATTGCTTGCAGTCATAGCCTGTTGGCCTGATTACCTGAAATTATAAGATAACGAAGGATTAAAACTAATTCATGAATTCAAATGGAAAACAAACTTAATATCCAACAATTCTTACTATAAGCCTACCATTTTTCTCGTTCAATAATTTTTTTTTGTTTTCTTCACATCAAAAATGGAAAAATAAAATGGACATATATAATCATATATACATTCCCTTAAGGAAAAGCCTCTTGATTGGGATCACCACAAGCTTACATTTAAATCAAAGTAGAGATATAACAAACAAATTTTAAATTGACTTGAACACAGAAAAAATCCCAGTTTTATCTAATTCAATAGAACAAAGTATGATAGAAATTTTAAAAACTATTGTTGACAAAAAAAGCAAAAAAAATTACTAAAAAATGCAGAAAATGACAAAAGCAAAATAAATTAAAAAGATACACACACAAAATTCAAAATGCAAGAAAAAACTGAAAACGAAGAAAAGATTGAAAAATCACAATTTATTAATATAAGCAACCCAATATATAAATTAAAAATTAAGAACGATTGTAAATCATTCTCATTACCTAGAGCAGTAGCCAACAAATTCTGCTGTCGTGTAAACACATTGTAGTGATATAGCATTAAGCAAATCAAAGCCGACATTGTCCAAAACGCAACCGCCAAAAATATTCTTTTGCTTTGCAATGGATACAGGCCACCACAACTCCACACACCTGATGATCACGCTCACTAGAAGGTGAAGCCAGTCTAGAAGATCCTTTACCTTGATTAAAAACAAACATGCAAAACAACTCAAATCCTCGGCAAAGGAAACACAACTTAAAATCCCAAATAAAAAAGATAAAAAGTTCAAAAACAAAGAAACTGATAGAGGGATTCTGAAGTTAAATTCACCTTCCAATAGAATAGAGAGACCTCAAAGGCTCACAGTGAAGTTCAATGGGATTTGCAGCCTCTACAATAGCCCGACTGCTGGCAAGGGCATAAGGTACTCCTCAGCACAGGTGCAAAGGACACATCGGAAAGTTCAAGTAAAGCAATAGATAAGCATTTTATCCAATAAACAGTAGAGTTTCTAGGTGTCTCTGAATAATCTCTGTTCTCTTTCTTATATTGCAGTCCTCAAACACATCTAAGTGTCTCAAAATTGAAATTTTTTAATAACTAATAGTATTTCAAGAAAAATAGGTTTTTTTCCCATTTAAAAAAATAATTAAAAAAAAATTTGTCACACCATATCAATCCAAGAATCAATGGTGACTTCCTATAATACAAATACACAAACATATTATATAATAAGTGATTTATACATAAAAATTACCTTCTCTTTTGTTTTAGCGATCAATTCATGTGTACTTCTCTTTCGTCTTTCTTCTCAGACATCCCAAGATCTTCATCAAATGAAAGAGACAAAAACACCTAAAGCATTATAAAACAACAAACATCACTCAACAGCTTTGTGTTGAACGAAAAACCTTCCATAGAAAATTTAATGAGTTTTGCAAAGAGAATTTATGATTCTATCACTTTATCAGTTTATAAAGAACAACATCAACTTATTAGAGAAATAGAAAATTGACAACATACAGAATTCAAGCATAAAATAGAACTAAATGAATTAGCAACCACCATTAGAAACAAAACCCATTCAATGGAATCAGGATGCAACTGACAATTATTAGTCTTAATATAATTTAACTTTTATAAAATAAAACAGCTCAAACCCTGGGCAAAAAAATGCAACTGAAAATCCCAAATAAAAAAGATAAAAAATTCAGAAGCAGGGATAGAGAAAATCCGTACATCAGGGAGACACCGGTTGAGATCCCGAGCCAGAATTTGTCAACCAGGTTAGAAGTGTAAGTGATAACCACATCATTTTAAAGGAACAAATGGAATCGATATACTCTACCTATTTAGGAATCTGGATCAAGTAAACCTAGTAATCAACACACAAAAAGGATCTCAAACTACAAATATGAGTCAAAATAAAAATTCAAGATTATTCCAAACTACACACATACAATAGAATTATAGATTACTACAGAATACATCCTTTCATATAAAAAACAAGGAATCACATGAATCAATTGTCAAAGGGAATATCAACACATATCAAAAGTATAACCAGAACCATATTTAGCACCTAGCACAAAGGCTGGCCAATTGGCTCCAGGTACTCCCATCCTCCAGCCCTAGCAACAGCACCAACAGCCTGAAACATTCATATATCACGGAATCATTAGACTACTGCAAATATATGAACCTCATATTTCAATTGATTAAAAAGAATAGTGATTCAAGGGAAACCCCATCAAACCAAAAGACATTTGATTCAATAACCACAACACTTGCTGGATCAGACTGGGAACCCTCGCTCAATCGGCTGTACCGATCCATTGGGCGGACACAATGAAACCGGATCTGATGGAATAGCAAATGAAAAGGTTCTTCATTTTCTACACTAAGAAAAATTGATGACCACATCAAGCACAAAAATAACACAACAAGAAACCCTCCACAAACTTAAAAATCAAATGAACTATAAATTTTACCTCGACCCGGTCACGGAGATGGTTGAAACGGCAGTGGGAACCATAGCCACAGAATCTAGTCCTCAAATAGTAGATACAATCAGCCTCACCAGGTCTTTGGGGATAAAATTCCTCTGTAGCACCCAATCTTATTTGCCACACAGCCTCTGTATTTTTCAAAATCAGGATCACACACACTTCACAATACCCCACATTCTCCTATAAGACAAATCACAATCGCAAAAAACCACAAACATTAGGAAAAAACGGGAAATAATTTTCATATTTTATTTTATGAACAAAAAATGAAAAAAACAGAGCGGTTGGGGCATTATATCAAATCTAACATAATACCATACCTTTGAGTCAAATTCTGATCCACTTCAGCCATTGATCAGATCGGGAACCCTCACTAGATCGCCCGTACAGCTCCATTTCGCAGACACAAGGAAATCGGAGCTGATGGAATAGAAAATGAAAAAGGTTCTTTTGATGAGATCTATTTCTGGATCTCATCATAACAATCGATCGTTCCTCCTCAGCACCTCTCTGAAACTCCACAGATTTCCATCCTAATCCTCAGAGACCGTTTCATGATTCACACTATAGGAGATGCGTTAAAATTCCAGAGAAGTAAAAAGAAGTGGAATCAGAATGAGGATTTGCAAAAGAAAGAGAGAGAAGGGAATAGGGCAAGAACGAAGGAAAAAGAACAAGAAAGAGAGCAGGCAAACGATGGCAAAGGTGGCAAGAGTTATCTGAAGGAAGGGAAAGAAGGGAGGAAGAAGCTCAATTTGGTGAAGCTCAAGGAGATGAATAGGGTTTCAAAGGGAGAGAGAGAAAGAAGAGAAGGAAGGGACACCATAAAGAAAGAAAGAAAAGAGAAGGAAGCTGACGAAGAAAGAGAAGAGTAAGAAGCTGAGTTATGTGCAGGACCCTTGAAAAGACATTTTTTGAACTAAAAGAAAACTCTAAAAAGCCACAAAATGCCACTTCGGATATGATTCCTCCTCTATACCATTGTTACTAGCGTGATAACCCGTGCAATGCACGGGATTCACGAAATTTAAACCTTTTTAAAAGAAAAATACTAAGAATATAATTAAAATGTATTCTATAAAAATATATATGTTGTATTAATTTTGGATAATTACAAAATTATCACTACACTAAAATAAAAAAATAGAATACAACAATTATTCAATATGTCAATAAATGGTATAACATTTTTTCTAAGATAATAAAAGATAATAAAATATTCAAACAATTGTTAGACACTAAAAAAACAGAAAAAAGAAGTCCAACAGAGATGTAGTTTACTATTATGTATTATCTTAAAAACACATAACGTCAAGATACCTACTGATAGCAAAACAAAATATATACAACATATATAAATTTGTTCATTAAACAAAAAATAAAATATGTCCAAGAAAACTTAACATATAATTCAAAATATCTATTAAATAGAGTTATACATAGGAGGCCTAATGTCGCTGAATCGACAACTCTATCTGGCGGTTAGCTATCGAGCCGAGTTTCAAGGTAATGATGTCCCCCTCCTTTAAATTGTATACTCTACAGTATTCATTCCACTCGACCCCAAACTTCCATTCTCCACATCTTCCTCCACTTTTCAGTAAGTGGAAAAAGAACACATTCTTCTCTACATTGGAATCTGGACCGGTGATTGTCCAAATCGAACCATCTCCAGATGGTTTAAGATACGCAAAAAATTTCGAAGCCAAATACTGTAACGAATAATTCATAGTTACCATAAATATAATATTTTCATACACAATGAATAACAGATTTAGGAAGAGCATCCAATAAGCTTGCAAGAAAAAAAATAAAAGAAAACACTCTTTTGAGATCAAGTTACCAATCTAGATTGTCCGAGATCCAAAGCTGTGATGATCTTTTCATAAGAAACCTCAAGAGCGTATCTAATTCAGGATAATATGAATATGTTAGTCACCACACTAAAAAATAGCAAGCTATCCCATGATATTAAAATCCAAAACACAAGGAAAAAAGTTACATCTAGCATTACCTAGGATCAGCCAATTCATTTGTCGTGTTACTTTCTTTATTGACCTCCAATGATAAACTGCTTCCACTAGACAAATCTATCGGATTATGTGGATTATCCCCTACCAGTACCCCATCTTGATCATTGTTTTCATCACCATCTGATGAAAACTGATCATCCGACGGTTCAGACCCAGATAGAACAATCACATCAGCTGATGAGTCCTCATCCATCTTGGTATACTTTATGTGAAACACTCTTGATACATTATCAAGTGTCTCTGGGTCCATTAGCTCAGGAACATAGCATTCAGGATCAAGGTGAATTTGGATGGGTTGGTTGTCCTTATTTCACAATGAAATAAAAAAAATTCCAAAATTGACATACCTAAATTGAACAGATGCCCCTCTATCGATAAGATAGAAAGTTCTAATCTGTTCAAATGAGGAGTCAGTTATGAGCAACTGATCATTCTTTCTTATCACCTCCAGCACTAAACAATTATCTAGCTCGTCAATGACATAGAACATTAGCCCTAATCGTTCCCCATAAGTTGAAACAAAAGTTGGGAGAAGAGCTTTGTCACTCTATATTCAAATTTCTTCCCAAAGTTAATTCATGTGTAACAAAACATGCTAAAAATGCTAAAAATGCTTCACATAATTTTACCTAATTATTTAGCAAAGAGAGGTATTTTAAATCTACCATTATTACCAACTGAACAACATAAGAGAATAATAATCACGTAAATGAACTAAAATTATAATGAGAAGAAAGCTTTAGCATAAATAATTGAGAAGATTCTAGTTCAGTAAACAGCTCAATGAATTTAAACAAAATATCCATAGAAAAGGGACAAAGGGGCAAAGCAATCACACTTAGACATGCAGAAAATAGTAGAAAATAACAAATTAAAGAACATAAAGTCAAATCAGGAATTTAATTAATTGAGATTGATACTACTGGCCAAAACTGCACATTGGCCATCAAGCTTATTAAGAATCAAAGAGAAAACTGAGAGATTTTAACAATGAAAAAGAAATTTTTGTTATCTTGATGGATTCTGAAACTAAATCATGTACATGAACTTCGAATCATCTTTTCAGGTATTAATAAATGTTGAATTTTTAAAGTCAGATTCAATATATGTATGATTAGTAAAGATTATATTATTTACTTTGAATGGACATTGATAATTTAGGAAAACTAATCTTTTTAGAGTTGTTGTAGTCTACACCCATTTGAGATTAGAAAGATCAGGAACTCAGAATTAGCTAATCAAACTCATCTAACATGGAAAAAAAACTATCAAGAGGAGGAAAGTAGAAAAGACCACTAACTGAATATAAATTAAAAACAAACCATTCGAAGTCAAAGATTTAACCCACCTCTTTAATCGGTTAACATGCATGATATAATATTCCATAATATATTTCGTTACCTGCTTACTGAAAAGGCGAAATCTAAAAATCAGTTCTTTTTTGTTGGGCCAATATTGCTGGGTTGCTAAAAATCTCCTATTAGCACATAATGGTACGATTAGAATATAAGACTGGGACTTTTAACCAAGAAACCAACTAACTAAGTATACAAAAAAAAGTTAACTAACAAATTAAATGCACATTAATGAAAAATACCCAAGAAACTACGTTGCAAAACTACTACACAACATATTTTACAGATTACAACAACTTCTGAAATCTGGCCTACATATAAATGAGAAGCCAATAAAATTTAATTACAATGTGAAAAATATCTGAGAAAGGATTTAAAAAAAATTATAGATGGCATAACATCGATATTTAATTGACATTAAAATTTTCAAAAGTTAATCTGAAATATATTGAATGAAAAAGTAAAGGAGACTTCAATCGAATTGAAAATGCAGCAAAGAAAACATCTTCTCTAATACTCAGCACCATACCTGTTTGAATCTTCTCTATTGGCATCCATGGCCATTCAGCCTTATCAAATAGAGAGACTTGGTATAAAGATTCAAGAAGAAAGAAAAGATCTTGTTTCTTACTGCAAAAGAGAGCATTATAATAAAGTAAACCCTAATAGGAGATTTCAACAAGTTCAAGAAAAACAGGTGATAAAATTGAATCCAGAAACATAAAAAACAAACATAAAGAAGGAATAGCAACCATTCATAAACAAAAGAAGAAATAGATGAACAAAAATATTGTTATTTATTCTAGTAAATTAAATTTCTACGAATGCTAATTATAATGTTGAGAAGTTTCAGAAAGCTAACCACTACTACTAATAATAATTTAATGAAACAATCATGAATTATGAATTTGTTAATTAGAATATGCATTACAAACGATATGAAAAAAAGAAAATATACAAAAATTAGATCAATATTAAAATATAAAACACCATAATCAATATTCAAAAATTATAAATACGATTTTCTTTTTTTTACTCTTAAAAATGTTTTAAATTATCTGCTTAATATGTTTTCTTATTGGATACAATATAATAATACCAAAATTACCAAATTTCACATGGCCAATACAACCTCATTGAAACTGAATTAATTAACTTGCTAAAAAGAAATTAACAAAAAAAATAGCTTCCTGTTATTATCCTTTGAACTTATCTTATGTTAAAAACTTACATTATACTATGTTACCTTAAATGTAGCTTCCTAATCAAGATGATTAACAAAAGGAGCAGCTACCCACGTGTGACAACCTGCTAACAAAAAGTATAAAAAAAAGAACTTAATAAGAATCAGATGTTGGACATATCCAAGTATCAGAGATCCGTTGTTTTGGAAATAAAAAATTTCTTTCTTTCTTTTTAAATCGGGAAGAACGTCTCCTTGAATGATACATGCATGCCAAAATATATGACAATCTCTTATATTGGTTCAAATTAAGACTCAGCAAGATGTGAGAGCAACAAAAATTTGAGTATCAGTCAAAAAAATAATCAGAAAGGATACTTGAACTGAGGCTATTCACATAAAGGTATTAACTGGATATTTTCAGAAGACAAAACTTTAGTTGATGAAATCACCGAAAGGAAAGATACGAAAAATGAAAAGAAAAGCAAAAGAAAAAAAAAGTGAAGAGAAGATTATGTTGGGACTGCAACAGTTAGGGCAAAACCTTAACTTGTTATTTGATTGTCAGAAAATTTACCTGTTCAAAGAAATGGAGACGCCGGGACCACTGGAGATGACGACAAGTTTGTATCTTGTAGGATTATTTGAGGTTTAACACTGCAAAAAATAGGGCGCTGTGTTTCTGGGTTGAATGAGCTGAGACCCCAGAGGGAGAGGATGGACGGTGACGGCGTTAGGTCTTCTTTCTGACCTCCTTTTTTTTTTATCGCGTGTGTGTGTCTTGTTTATGAACTTTGTTTTTTTATTGCGTGTGTGTGGGGGTAGGGAGGGGGTGGGAGAAGAGAGAGACACCTTTGGTCTTTTAATCTTTCCTTGGTAATGTTAAAGAACTAAAAATACTAATAGAAGATATAAGATTATAATTAAAATAATGTAGATAATTCATTAAAAATAAATGATACTAAAAGAACGGTTATGAGAAATGAATCATTAGACAATACAATTAATTTCACAATTATTAATCAGAAGATTTTTTAATATTTATGATAGCTAAAAATAACTAAATATTGAGAAAAATATATTGTAATATAATTTTTTCTATTCATTTCAGAATTTTTGATATCAATAAATTTTATGTGTCCCAAAGTTTAACTAATTTTCACAATTTTTCTATTTTTATTTTCTATTGATAATTAGAGAAAAAATGATAGAAAATCACAGGAAAAAAGATGAAAGAAATAATTACTTAACGAAAATTGTACGCAATATAAAACAGATTAACATACAAATTAACAAATATAAGTAAAAAAATAAGTAAGAATGTATTTATTTTTTTATAAAAAAATATGGTTCTTCCTCTTAAATATGAAACTTGTTAAAAGAAAAGTTAATTATTGTTAATAATTTTATCAGTAAAATTTTTTTTAGTAATAAAATCTTCCTAACAATTTTTTAAACTAATCTTTCCTTTTTTCTTATATCGACCGAATCAATAACTTTTATAACATAAAAAAAGTAAACTTTGTGTAGATATTAATTGTTTATATATATTGTAGAATAAAGTTTCTAATTAACCCACAAACCAAGAAAAAAGAAGAAGAAAATTAAATATTAAATATATCAATTATCTTCAAGTACAAAATGAAATTTAAAAATTCTATCAAATTAAGATGACATTTGAAAACTTAAAATATCTATTTTTCCAAAAATAATTTTATATATAAATTGAATCTTATGAGAAGTAAAATTATAATTTATTCTAAAGAAAATATATAGTTATAATAATGGTATAGAAATTAGGAATTAAAAGAAACAAACTCCATCAAAGCATGTGATAGAAAATCATTAAGGAGAAGCTGGTCTAAAAGAAGGCTAACTTTCAAAATTATCTGAACATAAAATAGCAATGCTTCCTTTAATATCAGAAACGACAGCCAATACCAATTTCAGCATCCATAACAATGCAATCTTAAACTAACCCCAGGAATGGGTCAGAGTAAAGTTGCTCCAATTTTTTTGTATCCTAAATTAGAATTTATAACTGAAACTGTTCAGGAAAAAAAGTAAAACAGTTCTGGTCATGAAAGGGGAAAAAGATCATCTAAAATGTGGAGGTTTGGAAAACTGAAAAAGTAAATTTCTAATCACCTTTGAATTTGTAAGTTTTATTATTTGTGACCCTACTATCTTATTTCAAGGGTGATTAAAGTCTTACTTGATCACTTTACCAACCTCCTCAAAATAGATCAACATAAGTGGATTTTTATCCTACTATACCAAACATAAGATAACTTTTATTACTAAAGGAAACATGAGAGAGAGACAGAGACTCTGTTCATATCCTTGGTCGAGCTATCCGACCCAGGATGATTGGCGACAAAGCAACCGACCTCTTCAGGTCAGACTATCCGACCTCTTCTTCTAAACAGCTCGGCCAATCGACAGGAAAGCCCAATAAAGGGCCCAAATAGAGGAACACGACCCAAATCCACAGGCAGTCCGAGCCTACAGAGATAAGGACGGTTCCCTTAAAGATAAGCTGACCTCACCCAAAGATAAGGTAAGATAAGACAAGATAACTAACTTATCTTATCTAAAAGGTCACTCCACACCATTATAAATACACTAGAGCACCCAAGTATAACTCATACTCTGATTCTACAATAAAATCTGTTTAATACCCGTGCTAACTTAAGCATCAGAGTCTCTTGCAGGTACCCCCACCCTCCGGTGACCAAGGATCAGAAGTGAAGCCAACCCAACAAGTCGGACACAACAGCTCCAGCCGCCACTAGCCAGCCGGACACATCATCTCTGAGCAGCACAGAAGATCTCATCCGAGATCAGCCTACAGTTTTAGGTAACCCTCGAAACATTGGCGCCGTTGCCGGGGAACCTGGAAGTCATCCTATTACCATGGTAGACGACCATGACAACGACCATAACTCAGATCTAGAGGACAGAACGCCGCACAAAAATACGGATGCCATACCAAAGGATACTCCATAATCTAATGGAGACAAAAACTCATCACATCCGAGAGTAATAGAAGCACTTCAAGATCGCCTAAAGCAACTTGAAAAAGAAAGTCAGTACCAGCAAGAAGTTGGCAAGGATCTACAAAGGGAGATAAGGCGATGTCGAGAATTGGAAGATAAACTCCTACAACTTGAAGCTGATCTCAAAGCAAAAGCTACCCGGACCACCCCTGAGGACAACTCTCGCAATGATCAAGATCCATTCACTAGGGAAATCATAAAGACTAAAATCCCTAAAGACTTGAAACTTCTAGAGATGACTTTGTATGATGGCACCACAGATCCCAACCATCATCTCAGCAACTTCAGAAGCAGAATGTACCTTACCGACGCTTCAGATGTCGTTCGCTGCAAAGCTTTTCCAACAACTCTCACAAAGACAGCAATTAGGTGGTTCGACAACCTACCTTCGAAGTCCGTCTCAAACTTCGACGACCTGGGCAAAAAATTTCTGGCCAGATTCTCCATCCAAAAAGACAAGGCTAAGCACGCTCCCAGTCTACTGGGTATCAAGCAAGGAGATCGGGAAAGTCTTCGCAACTACTTGAAAAGATTCAATAAAATATGCCTAGACATACAAAGCTTGCCAACAGAGGCTGCCGTCATGGGCCTCATCAACGGCCTACGAGAGGGACCTTTCAGCCAATCTATATCAAAGAAATATCCCACATCTCTAGACGAGGTGCAAGAGCGGGCAGAGAAGTACATTAACATGGAAGAAAATTACCGACTTGGAAAAGCCTCAAAATCCGGTTTCACCTACCGAGATAAAGAATCCAAGAAGAAAGAAGATCGAACGGGAAAAAAAATCAAAAAGTATCATAATTACACCCCTCTTCGGATGTCCCTTGTGGATATTTACAAAGAAGTCTGTAACACAGAAAAGATACCCCCAGCTCGACCACTCAAAGGCAAAAGAGGAGGAGGAAATCGGAACGAATACTATGAATATCATCGGGTCCGAGGGCATTCCACCAACGAATGCTTCGACTTAAAAAACATTATAGAAAAATTAGTAAGAGAAGGAAAACTAAATCGATATCTGGCCACCCGAGATGATGAGCAAAGAAAAAGACGAAGAGATGAAGATGTCAGACGAGCTGAGCGATCACCTCGTACGCCAGAAAGACATGTCCATATGATACATGGAGGATTCGCAGGAGGTAGAATCTCCAAATCATCACGCAAAAGATACCTCAAAGAAGTATATCATGTCGAAGGAAAGGAGGAAGCACCCGACATCCCTGCGATCACGTTCACCAAAGAAGACGCATCCGGTATCATCTCAGGACACGACGATCCCATGGTCATCACCATCATACTAGCAAACGCCAATCTCCACCACACATTAATAGACCAAGGAAGCTCTGCCGACATCTTATTCAAAACAGCCTTCGACAAACTCGGCTTAGAAGAAAAGGAGCTTAGAGCATACCTGAATAGCCTGTTCGGACTGGGAGATACCCTAGTACAACCACTGGGATACGTGTCACTACATACAACCTTCAGAAAAGGAAACCAATCCAGAACACTCAAGATAGACTACATTGTTATCGACGTGAGTTCAGCCTACAATGCCCTAATAGGTCGGACAACACTAAATCAACTCGGCGCAATAGTCTCGACTCCACATCTATGCATGAAATTCCCAACTACGGAGGGGATAGCCACAATAAAAGCAGATCAAAAGATGGCACGCCGCTGTTATAACAAAAGTCTAAACCTCAGAGGCAGAGAAGAAGAGTTCCATACAATTGAGCTTGGTGGAGTCCAGAGATGAGAAGAACTCCGTCCACAGCCCGAAAGTGAAATAGAGAAAGTTCAGATCGGAGACACCTCGGACAAAAAGACTAATATTGGCACGATCCTGAAAGGAGATGCAAAGGAATTACTAGTACAGTTCTTGCGAGATAATGTCAATCTCTTTGCATGGAAAGCTGCAGACATGCCAGGCATAGACCCCAAGCTAATGTGTCACAAGTTGGCGGTCTATCCAGGATCTTGGCCGGTACAGCAGCGACGAAGAAAGCTTGGGCCAGAGCGATCCCAAGCGGTGGAAGAACAGGTACAAGCACTACTGGAGGTAGGTTTCATAAGAGAAGTCAAGTACCCACTATGGCTAGCTAACGTTGTCTTGGTGAAAAAATCAAATGGGAAGTGGTGAATGTGCACCGACTACACCGACCTCAATAAAGCCTGCCCAAAAGATCTTTACCCACTCTCAAGTATCGACGCTCTGGTAGATGCTTCCTCCTGATATAGATACCTCTCGTTTATGGATACATATTCTGGATACAACCAAATCCCCATGTATCCACCAGATCAAGAAAAGACCTCGTTTTTGACGCCAAAAGCAAATTACTGCTACATTGTGATGCCTTTCGGTCTCAAGAATGCGGGAGCTACTTATCAAAGGCTAATGAATAAAGTCTTCTCAGATCACATCGAAAAAATCATGGAAGTCTATGTGGACGACATGTTGATAAAGACACAAAGCGAAGAGACATTATTGTCCGACCTGGCTCAAGTGTTCGACACTATAAGGAAGCACGACATGCGACTCAATCCCGCAAAATGCACCTTTACAGTAGAAGCGGGCAAATTCTTAGGTTTCAAGCTCACACAAAGAGGAATTGAAGCGAATCCAAACAAATACCAGGCCATACTCAACATGAAGAGCCCAACTTGTGTTAGAGAGGTACAACAACTCAACGGGAGATTCGCAGCCTTATCCAGATTCTTAGCGGGATCAGCGATAAGATCTCTCCCCTTCTACGCCACGTTAAGGAAAGAAAAAAGTTTTGAATGGACAAAGGAATGTGAGCAAGCCTTCCAGGATTTCAAAAACTTCCTAGGACAACCACCTATTCTAACTCGACCACGAAAGGAAGAACCACTCACATTGTACCTTACGGTAGGAAGTCGGGCAGTAGCCTCAGTACTGGTTCGGGAAGACGACAAAGGGCAACAACCCGTATACTTCATTAGTAAAGTGCTGCAGGGATCCGAGCTAAACTACCAAAAAATAGAAAAGTTTGCCTATACTCTCATACTGACGTCTCGACGACTTCGCCCGTACTTCCAGGCTCACACCATTAAGGTTCGAACCGACCAGCCCATAAAAGGGATATTGCAGAAAATAGATCTAGCAGGCAGAATTTTACAATGGGCAGTCGAATTATCCGAGTTCGACCTCCAATATGAAGTTCGGATAGCCATCAAATCACAGTACTTAGCCGACTTCATTACAAAATTCACAGATACCCTGGAAACCCCCACAGAATGGAATCTCTACATGGACGGTTCCTCAAATAAGATGGGAAGCAGCGCAGGTGTGATAATAGAAAGCAACCAAGGAACCCAAGTTGAGCTTTCCTTCAAATTTGGGTTCCTCGCCTCGAACAACCAGGCGGAATATGAAGCGTTACTAGCTGGTTTAAAGCTGGCTAAGGAGGTTGGAGCTCAAAAACTCAACATCTTCGGCGATTCACAAGTAATCACCTCGCAAATAACAGGGAGATACCAAGCCAAAGATCCCACCATGAAAAAGTATTTGGATAAAACCAAGGAACAGCTCGGACAACTCGGGGAATATAAAATCTTACACATACCCCGCGAACAAAATGCCCGAGCTGATGCACTCTCGAAACTAGCCAGCACCAAACTAAGGGGCAACAATAGAAGCCTCATCCAGGAAATGCTACGGAACCCGTCAATCTCGAAAGAGGAAAAAGTCCTAGCCATAACAAGCCAGGATCAAGGATGGATGACCCCATAATTAACTACCTCAAAGCAGAAACACTCCCCACAGATGAAGAGGAGGCAAAGAGGTTAAAACGGGAGGCTCAGTACTACACTATCATAAACAACACCCTATACAAGAGAGGGATCTCAATACCGTTGTTAAAATGTGTGCCGACCTCTAACACAAGGGAAGTTTTAGAGGAAGTACACAACAGCATTTGTGGTAATCATCTCGGAGCACAAGCTCTCACCAAAAAGGTACTCCGGGTGGAATTTTACTGACCAACTCTACAAAAAGAAGCTACAGAGTTTGTAAAGACATGTCCCCCATGCCAGAAACATGCCAACTTCCACATTGCCCCGCCAGAAGAACTCATCAGCGTAACTTCACCTTGACCATTCGCAAAATGGGGACTCGACCTTCTCGGACCCTTTCCTCAGGGATCGGGACAAGTCAAATTCCTCATAGTTGGGATAGACTATTTTACAAAGTGGATCGAGGCAGA
>NC_029790.2:107760035-107764774 GCF_000816755.2 Arachis ipaensis | reverse complement strand
CGGCATTTGTGGTAATCATCTCGGAGCACAAGCTCTCACCAAAAAGGTACTCCGGGTGGAATTTTACTGACCAACTCTACAAAAAGAAGCTACAGAGTTTGTAAAGACATGTCCCCCATGCCAGAAACATGCCAACTTCCACATTGCCCCGCCAGAAGAACTCATCAGCGTAACTTCACCTTGACCATTCGCAAAATGGGGACTCGACCTTCTCGGACCCTTTCCTCAGGGATCGGGACAAGTCAAATTCCTCATAGTTGGGATAGACTATTTTACAAAGTGGATCGAAGCAGAGCCCCTAGCCAACGCCACTGCCCAAAGAAGCCGGAAATTCTTATATAGAAATATTGTCACAAGGTTCGGAGTCCCGCGCTCCATCACCACAGACAATGGCACTCAATTCATAGATGCAGGTTTCAGAAAACTAGCTACCGACTTGAACATAAAACACCAGTTCACCTCCGTCGAGCATCCTCAAGCCAATGGACAGGCCGAAGCTGCCAATAAAGTTATATTGGCTGGACTGAAGCGGAGACTGCAAGAAGCAAAGGGAGCTTGGGCTGAAGAACTCCCACAAGTCCTATGGGCATATCGAACAACACCATATTCTACCACAAACGAATCACCATTTCGATTAGCGTACGGAGTGGAGGCAATGATCCCAGTAGAAGTCGAGGAAGGGTCCCCTAGAGTGGTCCACTACAATGAACAAGCCAACTCTCAACTTCAAAGAGAAGAGCTCGACTTACTTCCAGAAGTTTAAGAAAGAGCTCGAATCAGGGAAGAAGCGCTAAAACACCGAATGGCTTCAAGATATAATCAAAGGGTAGTGCCAGGAAGTTTTGCTGAGAATGATCTCATCCTAATCCAAAATGATATTGGAACAACTCGACCTGGAGAACGAAAGCTGGCAGCAAACTGGAAAAGACCCTACCGAGTTACAGAAGTACTTGGAAATAGCTACTACAGACTGTCCGAACTCGAAGGACGAGAGCTTCCCAGATCATGGCACGCATGCAACCTAATAAGGTACTATAGCTAGAAGATCTCATCATAGGGTGCACTCTTTTTCCTGAAAAGGTTTTTTAATGAGGCACCAAGTTGAGATCCAGAAATTATCCGACTGAAAGGGATGAAAAACTCCCGCATGTATATATTTACATTTCCTTTTGAATAAAATATATTTTAGATATTCTACACATTCTCAAGACGCATTAATCTGAAGCATTCATCGCCCGATTATAAAGCAACAGATCGGCAGAAAGTGAAAAATAGATTCACTGCACGATCGCGATGGAAGACCAATAAAGATGAAAATGCGATTCATCTAAAGGTCGACCAAACAAAGACAGAAACCACCTTCTGCAAATCGGCAAAGATGAACACAGAATAATGTAAGAAGTTATCGAAAGTGATCCGAAAAAGAACCTGACGAGGTCTTATGGATTGCTAAATAATAACTTAAAGACTGGCCGACGTTAAGAAGTCGGACCAAGTCAACCCAAGTTATCAGCAAATCCCTGGAAAGAGGTCTGGCCAACCCTATAAAAGAGGAATTGCTATAACTTAGAAGAGATCGACCTAACGAAGTCGGTCTCCTATAAACAAGTTATAAAAGTAATCCCTGAAAGAGACTTGACAAAGGTCCAAGAAAGAGGATTACAAAAATAACTTAGAAGAGATCAACCTAACGAAGTCGGTCTCCTACAAACAAGTTATAAAAGTAATCCCTGAAAGAGACCTGACAAAGGTCCAAGAAAGAGGATTACAAAAATAACTTTGAAGAGATCAACCTAACGAAGTCGTTCTCCTACAAACAAGTTATAAAAGTAATCCCTGAAAGAGACCTGACAAAGGTCCAAGAAAGAGGATTACAAAAATAACTTAGAAGAGATCAACCTAACGAAGTCGGTCTCCTACAAACAAGTTATAAAAGTAATCCCTGAAAGAGACCTAACAAAGGTCCAAGAAAGAGGATTACAAAAATAACTTAGAAGAGATCGACCTAACGAAGTCGGTCCCCTACAAACAAGTTATAAAAGTAATCCCTGAAAGAGACCTGCCAAAGGTCCAAAAAAGAGGATTACAAAAATAACTTGGAAAAGGACGACATAAAGAAGTCTCCTCTGATGCCAGGGCATTTTGGCCAGTTTCACTGACCTTTTCTTTACTGTTTTTAGGGTAGTTTCATGCATTTCCTTAGAAAATAAGCTAGTTTTGGGTAAATATTCACTTACATCTTGATTCAAGCATACATTGTGCACTTTACATGATTTCATGAGGATTTTTGCATGAATTTAATGACAAATTGGATGTTGCATTTCCCATGACTTGGATTAGAACTTTGATGCACTTTATTGCTTGATTCCAGGACAAAGGAAGCAAAGAAGAACCACATTAGTGGCTACGTTAGTTACACTAACGTGGAATGGGAGTAACTTGCAAAGTTAATGAGAAAAGTAATCGCCAATAATGCCCTCGAAGTCATCATAGCCCACGTTAAGAGTCACGTTAACTAAGTTAACGTGAACTCTAACGTGGAAGAAAGGAAATGGAGCCAATGTTAGTGACACTTACCTTTGTCACTAACGTTGGAGATGGCTAGCATGGCCACGTAGAAGCCACGTTAACCTAGTTAACGTGGAAGCTAACGTGAAGAAGGAAGGTGATCGCCAACGTTAGTGACACCTAACATTGTCACTAACGTTGGAAGGAGCCCACACAAGCCACAATGAGCCACGTTAACTCCCACGTTAACTTAGTTAATGTGGAAGCTAATATGGATAAGGGAATGATGAGCCAACGTTAGTGACACTCAACTTTGTCACTAACGTTGGAGATGGCTAGCATGGCCACGTAGAAGCCACGTTAACCTAGTTAACGTGGACTCTAACGTGAGAAATAGGGGCACATTGGAACGTTAGTGACAAAGGTAAGTATCACTAATGTTCTCGAAGGTTGGCAAGCCTACGTTAAAAGAGCCACGTTAACTAAGTTAACGTGGACTCTAACGTAGGGAAGGGGGAGACTTCTCAACGTTACTGGGAAAGGTAAGTCCCAATAACGTGTGCGAAGGGCATAGAGGCAACGTTAGTAGCAACGTTTGTGCCACTAACGTTGAAGTTAACATGGCTCTTACTTTGGTGAGGAACGTTAGTGAAAAAGGTGATTGTCACTAACGTTCTGGAACCCACATTTCCACTTAAACGTTAACACCACTAACGTCCTGAGCTAAAGTCTCTACCCACTTCACACTTTCTCTCTGCAAGCAAAGCTAAGCCCAATGAAGAAGAGAACTGCTTCAAATCTCAAGATCCAAAGGCCCATACCCAAAACTTGAAGAGCCAACTAGAAGAACAGAAGAGTAGTATATATAGGAGTAGCTTTGAATTAGATAGGGAGTTGGAAATTATAGGGAGCCTCTTAGCATAGAACTACTCTCTGTATTTTTACTTTCTCTGCACTTCTAGTTTCATCATGTATTCTCCATCTTTGTTTTCATTTTCCAGAGCTATGAACAACTAAACCCCTTTCATTGGGTTAGGGAGCTGATGAGCGGATATTTTATACGCTTTTTGGGGTTAATTTCATATAATTTTTAGTATGTTCTAGTTAGTTTTTAGTTTATTTTCATTAGTTTCTAGGCAAAATTCATATTTCTGGACTTTACTATGAGTTTGTGTATTTTTCTGTAATTTTAGGTATTTTCTGGCTGAAATTGAGGGAGCTGAGCAAAAATCTGATTCAGGCTGAAAAAAGGACTGCTGATGCTGTTGGATCCTGACCTCTCTGCACTCGGAATGGAATTTCTGGAGCTACAGAAGTCCAATTGACGCGCTTCTAATTGCGTTGGAAAGTAGACATCCAGGTCTTTCCAGAAATATATAATAGTCCATACTTTGCTCAAGGATAGATGACGTAAACTGGCGTTCAACGCCAGTTCCATGTTGCAGTCTGGCGTCCAGCGCCAGAAACATGTTACAAGTTAGAGTTCAACGCCAGAAACAGGTTACAGCCTCGCGTTGAACACCCAAAACTGCCCAGGCACGTGAGAAGCTTTAGTCTCAGCCCCAGCACACACCAAGTGGGCCCCATAAGTGGATTTCTGCACTATCTATCATAGTTTACTCATTTTCTGTAAACCTAGGTTACTAGTTTAGTATTTAAACAACTTTTAGAGATTTATTTTGTATCTCATGACATTTTTAGATCTGAATTTTGTACTCTTTGACGGCATGAGTCTCTAAACCCCATTGTTGGGGGTGAGGAGCTCTGCTGTGTCCTGATGAATTAATGCAAGTATTTCTATTTTCTCGTTCAACGCCAGTTCCATGTTGCAGTCTGGCGTCCAGCGCCAGAAACATGTTACAAGTTAGAGTTCAACGCCAGAAACAGGTTACAGCCTCGCGTTGAACACCCAAAACTGCCCAGGCACGTGAGAAGCTTTAGTCTCAGCCCCAGCACACACCAAGTGGGCCCCATAAGTGGATTTCTGCACTATCTATCATAGTTTACTCATTTTCTGTAAACCTAGGTTACTAGTTTAGTATTTAAACAACTTTTAGAGATTTATTTTGTATCTCATGACATTTTTAGATCTGAACTTTGTACTCTTTGACGGCATGAGTCTCTAAACTCCATTGTTGGGGGGGAGGAGCTCTGCTGTGTCTCGATGAATTAATGCAAGTATTTATGTTTTCCATTCAAACACGCTTGTTCCTATCTAAGATGTTCATTCG
>NC_029790.2:107750589-107752028 GCF_000816755.2 Arachis ipaensis | reverse complement strand
TTTTCCATTCAAACATGCGTGTTCCTATCTAAGATATCCATTTGCACTTCAACATGAATGTGATGAACGTGACAATCATCATCATTCCCCCACGAACGCGTGCCTGGCAACCACTTCCGTTCACCGTAGAATGAATGAATATCTCTTGGATCTCTTAATCAGAATCTTCGTGGTATAAGCTAGATTGATGGCAGCATTCAAGAGAATCCGGAAGGTCTAAACCTTGTCTGTGGTATTCCGAGTAGGATTCAGGGATTGAATGACTATGACGAGCTTCAAACTCGTGAGTGCTGGGCGTAGTGACAGACGCAAAAGGATAGTAAATCCTATTCCGGTACGATTGAGAACCTGCAGATGATTAGCCGTGCGGTGATAGCGCACCTGGACCCTTTTCACTAGAAGGATGGATGGTAGCCATTGACAGCGGTGATCCACCACACAGCTTGCCATAGGAGGACGTGCGTGCGTGAACAAGAAGACAGAGGAAAGCAGAATTGCAGAAGACAAAGCATCTCTAAAACTCCAACATATTCTCCATTACAACATAATAAGTATTTATTTCATGCCCTTTTATTCCTTGCAATCAAATTTGATAAGTGAATTGTTTTATTGTTTTCCTGACTAAGAGTTACAAGGTAACTATAGATTGCTTCAAGCCAACAATCTCTGTGGGATCGACCCTTACTCACGTAAGGTATTACTTGGACGACCTAGCGCACTTGCTGGTTAGTTGTGCGAATTTGTGAAGAATTGTGATTTCCAATTTCGTGCACCAAGTTTTTGGCGCCGTTGCCGGGGATTGTTTGAGTTTGAACAACTGACGGTGAATCATGTTGCTTAGATTAGGAAAATTTTGTCTTTTGGGTCAGAGTCTTTTATATTTTTTTCAAAAAAAAAAAATAATAATATTTTTTTTCTTTGTTATTAAAAATACTTTTTCAAAACAAGTGTTACATTTACTGCCCATTTGGCTAGAGCGTTGGTCTGTGTTCTTGATAATTGGGTACCTTCTTTTTAAAATTCTTTTTCAAAAATAATTTTTACATTAAATCTTGTGCCAAACTTTAAGTTTGGTGTTTTCTTGTTGATTTTTCTTTGGTTTTCGAAAATCTTATTTTGGTTTTCTAAAAATTTTAAGTTTGGTGTTCTTTCTTCATGTTCTTGTGTTCTTGTGAATCTTCAAAGTGTTCTTAAGTTTTTCTTTTGTCTTGATCTTAAAATTTTTAAGTTTGGTGTTCCTTGGTGTTTTCCCTCCAAAATTTTCGAAAACAAGGAGCATTAGATCTAAAAATTTTAAATCTTGTGCTATCTTATTGTTTTTCTCTCTCCTTTTTAAATTCAAAAATATCTTTTCTCTCTATTTTAAAGCAAATTTTCGAAATTTACCTTTAAAATTCAGAATTTTATTTCAAAATTTAAAACCTTTTTCAAAAAAAAAA
>NC_029790.2:107731387-107747676 GCF_000816755.2 Arachis ipaensis | reverse complement strand
CTTGTGTCTTGATCTTAAAATTTTTAAGTTTGGTGTTCTTTGGTGTTTTCCCTCCAAAATTTTCAAAAAAACAAGGAGCATTAGATCTGAAAATTTTAAATCTTGTGCTATCTTATTGTTTTTCTCTCTCCTTTTTAAATTCAAAAATATCTTTTCTCTCTATTTTAAAGCAAATTTTCGAAATTTACCTTTAAAATTCAGATTTTTATTTCAAAATTTAAAACCTTTTTCAAAAATCATCATATCCTTTTCAAAACTTCCTAACCACTTTCTCTCTCCTCATTTTTTCGAAAATCTTCACCTATTTTAATTTATTTTATTTTAATTTATTTTATTTTCGAAATAAATAAATAAATAAATAAATAAATAAAAATAATTTTTTTTTATTTTACATCATCTCCTTTTCTCCATCATGGATCTAAGTGAAAATGAACAGTCCAGAAGGACTCTGGGGTCATATGCTAACACCTCTACTACTTCATATGGGAGTAGTATCTGCATACCCTCCATTGGAGTCAGTAGCTTTGAGTTGAATCCTCAGCTCATTATCATGGTGCAGCAAAGCTGCCAGTATTCCGGTCTTCCACAGGAAGAACCTACAGAGTTTCTGACACAGTTTTTACAAATTGCTGACACAGTACATGATAAGGAAGTAGATCAAGATGTCTACAGATTATTACTGTTTCCATTTGCTGTAAAAGACCAAGCCAAGAGGTGGTTAAATAACCAACCTAAGGCTAGCATAAAGACATGGAAACAGTTGACAGAGAAATTCCTGAATCAATACTTTCCTCCAAAACGGATGACACAGCTAAGGCTGGACATCCAAGGCTTTAAATAAGGAGATAATGAATCTCTTTATGATGCCTGGGAGAGATACAGAGAGATGCTAAGAAAATGCCCCTCTGAAATGTTTTCAGAGTGGGTTCAGTTAGACATCTTCTATTATGGGCTTGCAGAAAGAGCTCAGATGTCTCTAGACTACTCAGCTGGTGAATCTATCCACATGAGAAAGACAATTGAAGAAGCTCAAGAGCTCATTGATACAGTTGCCAGAAATCAGCATCTGTACTTAAGCAGTGACCCTTCCATGAAAGAAAAGGCTAAAATAGTAACTGTTGAACTCAGTCCTGTAGAACAAGCTGCTGAATTCAATCAGCAATTGGACTTTCTAACACAGCAGTTAGCCGAATTCAAAGATAGACTAGAAGAGACAAGGATGGCTAATATAAGTATGGAAGAACAATTGAAGCAAACAAAACAGCAGCTGTCAAAACAAATAACAGAAGAATACCAAGCAGTTCAATTAAGAAGTGGGAAAACATTAAATACCCCACCTCAAGGCAGCAGGAAGCCAAGAAATGAGCAAACCACCCAAAATCCATCTGAGGACAGTAAGAGCCCAGGAAAAAATAATTCTGGCGTTAAACGCCAGAAATTGGGTGGAAGGCTAGCGCTGAATGCCCAGACCATGCTCAGGACTGGCGTTCAACGCCAGAAACAAGCAAGGAACTGGCGTTGAATGCCCAAAAGAAGCACAGTTCTGGCGTTCAGACACCAGGAACTGATGTGGAATTGGCATCTAACGTCACTCCAGCTTCTAACTCTGGCACTCAAATGCCAGAGAGGGATCAGACACACACAAGTGCTGATGACAACACTTCTAAAAAGGCTTCTTCAACTATTTCTGTAGGAAATAAACCTACAGCAACCAAGGTTGAGGAATATAAAGCCAAGATACCTTATCCTCAAAAACTCCGCCAAGAGGAGCAGGATAAGCAATTTGTTCGCTTTGCAGATTATCTCAGGACTCTTGAAATAAAGATTCCGTTTGCAGAAGTACTTGAGCAAATACCTTCTTACGCCAAGTTCATGAAAGAGATCTTGAGTCATAAGAAGGATTGGAGAGAAACTGAAAGAGTTCTCCTCACTGAAGAATGCAGTGCAGTCATTCTAAAAAGCTTTCCTGAAAAGCTTAAAGATCCCGGAAGCTTTCTGATACCATGCACATTAGAGGGAAATTGCACCAGGACAGCTTTATGCGATCTTGGGGCAAGCATCAACCTAATACCTGCATCCACCATCAGAACGCTTGGTTTAACTAAAGAAGTTAAACCAACCTGGATATGTCTCCAACTTGTTGATGGCTCCATTAAATACCCATCAGGCGTGATTGAGGACATGATTGTCAGGGTTGGGCCATTCGCCTTTCCTACTGACTTTGTTGTGCTGGAAATGGAGGAGCACAAGAGTGCTACTCTCATTCTAGGAAGACCTTTCCTAGCAACTGGACGAACTCTCATTGATGTCCAAAAGGGGGAAGTCACCCTGAGAGTCAATGAGGATGAGTTTAAGTTGAATGCTGTCAATGCCATGCAGCATCCAGACACACCAAAAGACTACATGAAAGTTGATCTTATTGACTCTCTGGTGGAGGAGATCAACATGGCTGATAGTCTCGAATCAGAGCTGGAAGAAATCTTTAAAGATGTTCCGCCTGATCTAGAGGATTCAGAGGAATTGAAAGAACCTCTGAAATTTCCTCAGGGAGAGGAAAAACCTCCTAAACCCGAGCTCAAACCATTACCATCATCCCTGAAATATGCATTTCTGGGAGAAGGTGATACTCTTCCAGTGATCATAAGCTCTGCTTTAAATCCACAGGAAGAGGAAGCACTAATCCAAGTGCTAAGGACACACGAGGCAGCTCTTGGGTGGTCCATAAGTGACCTTAGGGGCATAAGCCCAGCTAGATGCATGCACAAAATCCTATTAGAGGATGATGCTAAGCCAGTGGTTCAACCACAGAGGCAACTAAATCCAGCCATGAAGGAAGTGGTGCAGAAAGAGGTCACTAAATTATTGGAGGCTGGGATTATTTATCCTATTTCTGATAGCCCCTGGGTGAGTCCTGTTCAAGTTGTCCCTAAAAAGGGAGGCATGACAGTGATTCATAATGAAAAAAATGAACTGGTTCCTACAAGAACAGTTACAGGGTGGCGCATGTGTATTGATTACAGAAGGCTCAATACAGCCACCAGAAAGGATCACTTTCCTTTACCATTCATAGACCAGATGCTAGAGAGACTAGCAGGTCATAATTATTACTGCTTTTTGGATGGCTATTCAAGCTATCACCACCTGCCAATGTTAAGGCAATCAGAAGCTTTCTGGGGCATGCAGGATTCTATAGGAGGTTTATAAAGGATTTTTCAAAAATTGCAAAACCTCTAAGCAACCTGCTAGCTGCTGACACGCCATTTGTGTTTGACACAGAGTGCCTGCAGGCGTTTGAAACTCTGAAAGTTAAACTGGTCACAACACCAGTTATCTCTGCACCAGACTGGACATTACCATTCGAATTAAGGTGTGATGCCAGTGATCACGCCATTGGTGCAGTACTAGGGCAGAGGCATGACAAGCTTCTGCATGTCATTTATTATGCTAGCCGTGTTTTGAATGATGCCCAGAAAAATTACACAACCACAGAAAAAGAATTACTTGCAGTGGTTTATGCCATTGACAAGTTTAGATCTTACTTAGTAGGATCAAAGGTGATTGTGTACACAGATCATGCTGCTCTTAAATATCTACTCACAAAGCAGGATTCAAAACCCAGACTCATAAGATGGGTGTTGCTTCTACAAGAGTTTGATATAGAAATAAGAGACAGAAAAGGGACAGAGAACCAAGTGGCCGACCATCTGTCCCGGATAGAACCAGTGGAAGGGGCGTCCTCCCCCTCCATTGAGATCTCTGAAAGCTTTCCGGATGAGCATTTGTTCGCCATTTAGGAATTGCCATGGTTTGCAGACATTACAAACTACCCGAGAGTTTGTACGTAACTGTGACAGTTGCCAGAGAGCTGGTAATTTACCTCTCAGTTACGCCATGCCTCAACAAGAAATCTTGGAGATTGAGTTGTTTGACGTATGGGGAATTGATTTCATGGGGCCTTTCCCACCATCATACTTAAACACTTATATTCTGGTGGCGGTTGACTATGTATCAAAGTGGGTAGAGGCCATTGCCACACCCACCAATGATACTAAAACAGTACTGAAGTTCCTCTAGAAACATATATTCAGCAGGTTTGGTGTCCCTAGGGTACTAATCAGTGATGGGGGCACTCACTTCTGCAACAAACAGCTTTACTCTGCCATGGTCCGGTATGGAATTCGCCATAAGGTGGCGACTCCATATCATCCACAGACAAATGGGCAAGCTGAAGTTTCTAACAGAGAACTAAAAAGAATCCTGGAATGGACTGTAAGTACCCGTAGAAAGGAATGGGCACGAAGCTTGGATGATGCTTTGTTGGCTTACAGAACAGCACTCAAGACTCCCATAGGGACCTCTCCTTACCAACTTGTGTATGGTAAGGCTTGTCACCTGCCCGTGGAACTGGAACATAAAGCCTACTGGGCAACCAGATTTCAAAACTTTGATGCCAAATTAGCTGGAGAGAAAAGATTGCTCGAGCTGAATGAGCTAGAGGAATTCAGATTCACTGCTTTCGAAAATGCCAAGCTTTACAAAGAGAAATAAAAAAGGTGGCATGACAGAAAGCTGTCATCTAGAATCTTTGAACCAGGACAAAAGGTTCTGCTGTTTAACTCTAGGCTCAGGCTATTTCCCGGGAAACTGAAGTCCCGGTGGAGAGGACCATATGTGATTACAAGCGTATCACCATATGGTTATGTGGAGCTTCAAGATATTGATTCTGATAAGAAGTTCATTGTTAATGGACAGAGAATCAAGCACTATCTTGAAGGCAATGTTGAGCAAGAGTGCTCAAGGCTGAGGCTAGATTAAAAACTCAGCAAGGTTCAGCTAAAGACAATAAAGAAGCGCTTACTGGGAGGCAACCCAGCCACGGGGCATCACTTCTTCTAAGCATTTCACCCTATTCTTGATTTTATTTGTTTATATAAAGTTCATTGATACTAAGGTAAAGAGTCAACTGTGTAAGTTTACAGGGTTACAAAAGGATTCTGCACACAAAACAGAGAAAAAAGAGCTCACTGGCAAGAAAATGCCAGTAAAAGTCTATTTTGGGCATTCAACGTCCAAAAGAAGCATCCACTGGGCGTTGAACGCCAGTAAGGATAGCCATCTGGGCGTTAAACGCCAGATTTACAGCGTCCTAGACGTTCAGAAAAATGCCCAGTGACAAAGGAGTTCCTGGCATTCAACGCCAGAAAGAAGCAACAGCTGGGCGTTGAACGCCCAGGAGAAGCAGCAGTTGGGCGTTGAACGCCCAAAACATGCAGCGTTTGGGCGTTCAAACGCCAGGATGGTGGGAAGGAGGTAATTTCATTTTTACTTCATATTTTTCATTTTAATTTTAATTTTCATGTTTCAATTCATGATTTCTTGCATAAACATGTTACAAACCTTGATTTCTAAAATCCCTAATTTCTAAAAACCCTACTTTAAAAATATCAAATGTATCTTAATCCATAAGCACAAATCCTTTTTTCTTTCAAGCCAATTTAACTCTTTTTCAAATTTTCAAAACAAATCTATCTCTTTTCATTCTAAAATCTTTTCAACTAATTAATATTTTTTTTTAAATCTCCATATTATCTTTTTCAAAAAATCCAAGTTTATCTTTTTCAAATATCTTTCATATCTCTTCAATTTATCTTTTCTTATCATACTTATTTCTTTTTAAATCATATCTTCTATCTTATCTTTCTCCCTATTTTCGAAAACCCACCCCCTCCCTTTTAAAAACACATTCGGCCTCCCTCCTCTCATCCACCATTCAACGCTAGCTCTCCTTCTATCGCTCTCCTTTCTTTTCTTTTGCTTGAGGACAAGCAAACCTCTAAGTTTGGTGTGTTTATCCGTGATCACTAAACCATACCCACTAAGATCATGGCTCCTAAAGGAAAACAACCCACTCTAAGAGGCAAGAAAGAGAGTGTTCCAAAACCACTTTGGAATCAAGGAAGGTTCTTAACCAAAGAACATTCAGACCATTACTACAAAATAATGGGTCTAAGATCAGTGATCCCGGAAGTCAAGTTCGATCTGAAAGAAGATGAATATCCGGAGATCCAAGAGCAGATTCGAAACAGGAACTGGGAAGTCCTAGCTAATCCTGAAACGAAAGTGGGAAGGAATATGGTTCAGGAATTCTATGCTAATCTGTGGCAAACAGATAGGCAGAGAATATCTGGAACTGCCCTCTATGACTATAGGACTGTGGTCAGAGGAAAGATTGTTCACATCCACCCTGACAAAATCAGAGAGATCTTTAAGCTACCTCAGCTGAAAGATGACTCAGACTCCTTCAATAGGAGAATGATGAGAACAAACAAGGGCCTGGATAAGATTCTAGAGGATATATGCATCCCAGGAGCCAGGTGGACTACCAGCACGAAGGGTGTCCCAAATCAACTCAAGAGAGAAGATCTCAAACCAGTTGCCAAAGGATGGCTGGACTTCATTGGGCGTTCTATATTGCCCACCAGCAACCGTTCTGAAGTCAATGTTAGAAGAGCAGTGATGATCCATTGCATTATGTTGGGAAAAGAAGTAGAAATTCATCAACTGATCCCATCCGAATTCTACATACTTGCAAACAAGAACTCTAAGGATGCCAGGTTGGCTTATCCAAGCCTAATCTCTATGCTCTGCAAAGATGCTGGAGTAAAGATGGGAATAACAGAGTATATCTCAGTGGAGCAGCCAATCACTAAAATCACAATGAAAAAACAACAAGTGCAGGATGACACCATCAAGAGGAGGGCGCAAGAATTCCTACCAGAACTCCCTCAATTTGAATACTGGGAGCATCTTGAAGCATCTGTTACTAAGTTGCAAGAAACCATGGACCAAATGAAGGAAGAACAGCAAAATCAAAACAGCATGCTTTGCAAATTGCTCAGAGAACAAGAAGTGCAAGGGCGTGAATTAAGAGAACTAAAGCGTCAGAAACTATCTCTTGAAGGGCCAAGCACTCCACAGACTAAAGAGGCATCCGCTTCCCAAAGTCAAGGTTGTTGAGTTCTGATCTTAACCTTAACCCTGTGATAACATTTTTTTATTTGAGTTTTACCTAAGGAGTCATATAGTAATAATTAGTATCTATATTTTTTTATTTTATCTCCAATTAAGCTATAATTTATTTTTCTCATCATCATTAAACATGAATAAAATAGAAGGTTTTCTTTAGAATAAGGAGTCAATAATTTTCGAGTTTTTAATAAGAAAAATTCTAATTATTTATATATGGTGGCAATACTTTTTGTCTTCTGAATGAATGCTTGAACAGTGCATATGTCTTTTGAATTTGATTTTTAAGACTGTTAAATATGTTGGCTCTTGAAAGAATGATGAACATGAGACATGTTATTGATAATCTGAAAAATCATAAAAATGATTCTTGAAGCAAGAAAAAGCAGTGAATACAAAAGCTTGCAGAAAAAAAAATATAGAGAAAGAAAAAAAAAGCAAGCAGAAAAAGCCAAAGCTCTTAAAACCAAAAGGCAAGAGCAAAAAGCCAATAACCCTTAAAACCAAAAGGCAAGAGTAATAAAAAGGATCCAAGGCTTTGAGCATCAGTGGATAGGAGGGCCTGAGGAAACCAAATTCTGGTCTAAGCGGCTAAACCAAGCTGTCCCTAACCATGTGCTTGTGGCGTGAAGGTGTCAAGTGAAAACTTGAGACTGAGCGGTTAAAGTCAAGGTCCAAAGCAAAAAGAAGAGTGTGCTTAAGAACCCTGGACACCTCTAATTGGGGACTTTAGCAAAGCTGAGTCACAATCTGAAAAAGTTCATCCAATTATGTGTCTGTGGCATTTATGTATCCGGTGGTAATACTGGAAAACAAAGTGCTTAGGGCCACGGCCAAGACTCATAAAGTAGCTGTGTTCAAGAATCATCATACTAAAATAGGAAAATCAATAACACTATCTGAATTCTAAGTTCCTATAGATGCCAATCACTCTGAGCTTCAATGGATAAAGTGAGGTGCCAAAACTGTTCGGAAGCAAAAAGCTACTAGTCCCGCTCATCTAATTAGAATCTGAGCTTCACTCAAAAACTCTGAGATATTATTGTTTCTTGACTTATTTGTATTCTATTTTATTTGTCTAGTTGCTTGGGGACAAGCAACAGTTTAAGTTTGGTGTTGTGATGAGCGGATATTTTATACGCTTTTTGGGGTTAATTTCATATAGTTTTTAGTATGTTCTAGTTAGTTTTTAGTTTATTTTCATTAGTTTCTAGGCAAAATTCATATTTATGGACTTTACTATGAGTTTATGTATTTTTCTGTAATTTCAGGTATTTTCTGGCTGAAATTGAGGGAGCTGAGCAAAAATCTGACTCAGGCTGAAAAAAGGACTGCTGATGCTGTTGGATCCTGACCTCTCTGTACTCGGAATGGAATTTCTGGAGCTACGAGAGTTCAATTGATCGGCTTTCAATTGCGTTGGAACGTAGACATCCAGGGCTTTTCAGCAATATATAATAGTCCATACTTTGCTCAAGGATAGATGACGTAAACTGGCGTTCAACACCAGTTCCATGTTGCAGTCTGGCGTCCAGCGCCAGAAACACGTTACAAGTTGGAGTTCAATGCCAGAAACAGGTTACAGCCTGGCGTTGAACGCCCAAAATAGCCCAGGCACGTGAGAAGCTTTAGTCTCAGCCCCAGCACACACCAAGTGGGCCCCAGAAGTGGATTTCTGCACTATCTATCATAGTTTACTCATTTTCTGTAAACCTAGGTTACTAGTTTAGTATTTAAACAACTTTTAGAGAATTATTTTGTATCTCATGACATTTTTAGATCTGAATTTTGTACTCTTTGACGGCATGAGTCTCTAAACCCCATTGTTGGGGGTGAGGAGCTCTGCTGTGTCCTGATGAATTAATGCAAGTATTTCTGTTTTCTATTCAAACATGCGTGTTCCTATCTAAGATATCCATTCGCACTTCAACATGAATGTGATGAACGTGATAATCATCATCATTCCCCCACGAACGTGTGCCTGACAACCACTTCCATTCACCGTAGAATGAATGAATATCTCTTGGATCTCTTAATCAGAATCTTCGTGGTATAAGCTAGATTGATGGCAGCATTCAAGAGAATCCGGAAGGTCTAAACCTTGTCTGTGGTATTCCGAGTAGGATTTAGGGATTGAATGACTGTTATGAGCTTCAAACTCGTGAGTGCTGGGCGTAGTGACAGACGCAAAAGGATAGTAAATCCTATTCCGGTACGATTGAGAACCTACAGATGATTAGCCGTGCAGTGACAGCGCACCTGGACCCTTTTCACTGGAAGGATGGATGGTAGCCATTGACAACGGTAATCCACCACACAGCTTGCAATAGGAGGACGTGCGTGCGTGAACAAGAAGACAGAGGAAAGATTGCTCAACTAGAACATTCCTCTAATTAAAGTTGCTTGATCAATCAATCCCTGTGGGATTCGACCTCACTCTATTGTGAGTTTTTACTTGACGACAAATTCGGTACACTTGCCGAAGAAAATTTGTTATGAGACAAGTTTTCCGTGCATCAAGTTTATGGCGCCGTTGCCGGGATTGATTGTGCATCAACAATGATTAAATTGGAGGATAACTAGATTGAGCATTTTTGTTTTGTTTGATTTAATTTTCTATTTGAGTAATTTACTTTCAGTTTTAGTTAATTTCTTCCCTTCCCCCTACTTTTTCGTTTCTTTTTGTTATTTACAATTCAGTTCACTAACCCATTAACTGTTTGATATATTGCATCACTCACACTAACAGTAATTCTAACAGAATACTTTTTGCATTTACTTTCCTTGCTTGTGCTTTGTTGGTTGTATGACAGGGAGAAGAGGCGGGGCTTCAACTTCCTTTGATTCTGAACCTGAGAGGACCTTCCTTAGATTAAGGAGGGAAGCAAGAGGAAAGAGAGTAGTTGGTGCTGAGGAAGAGGAGGAATACTTTGAACCAAACATGAAAGAAAACATGGAAAACCATCATGAAGAAGAGGCTCACAACCATGGCGGAGGAGGTCGAGCAAATCATGCTGGGGAGGATAGAAGAGTTTTAGGCTCTTACATCAATCCAAACCCAAGAAACTGTGGAAGTAGCATTCAAAAGCCAACCATCCATGCCAACAATTTTGAACTAAAACCACAGCTCATCACCCTTGTTCAGAACAACTGTTCGTTCGGAGGAGGTGTCCAAGAAGACCCCAATCAACATCTAACCACCTTCCTGAGAATATGTGACACAGTGAAGTCTAATGGTGTTCATCCTGACGCCTATAGACTGCTCTTATTTCCATTCTCACTCAAGGATAAGGCAGCCAAGTGGCTGGAGTCTTACCCAAAGGAGAGCTTGACAACCTGGGAAGATGTGGTGAACAAATTCTTAGCAAGATTTTACCCTCCTTAACGAATCAATAGGCTGAGAGCTGAGGTCCAAACTTTCAGGCAACAAGATGGTGAGACTCTTTATGAAGCATGGGAGAGGTTTAAGGACCTGACAAGGAGGTGTCCACCTGACATGTTCAACGAATGGGTGCAGCTGCACATTTTCTATGAAGGCCTGTCATATGAATCAAAGAAGGCCGTAGACCATTCATCCGGAGGATCTTTGAACAAGAAGAAGACCATTGAGGAGGCCATAGATGTCATTAAAACTGTAGCAGGGAATGACTACTTCTATGCTTCCGAAAGAGGGAACACGAGAGGAGTGATGGAGCTAAACAATGTAGATGCTCTGCTGGCTCAAAACAAGCTCATTGCCAAGCAGCTGGCTGACCTAACCAAGAAGATGGAGAGGAACCAAGTAGCAGCAATCACCACTTCATCAACAACCCAAGAAGGAGTGAATGAAGAAGCAGAGGAAAGTCAGGAGCAAGTCAACTACATTGGGAATTCACCTAGGCAAAACCATGATCCATACTCCAAGACCTACAACCCTGGCTGGAGGAATCACCCAAACTTTGGGTGGGGAAATCAACAAGACCAAGGCCCTGATCAAAGACGCCTAAATCCCAACAATGCAACCCATCAACATTTCACATCGAGACCATATCAACACCCCCATAACAACACCTCTCCACATTTATATCAAAACCAAAATAACTTACCTCATCCTTCCACCTCTAATCCCAATCTACCATCATTTGATGACAGACTCTCAAGGATTGAGAATCTACTTGAAAGCATAGGCAAAGAAATTCAAGACAACAAGGCATTCAAGGAGGAAGTGCGAGCAAATTTTAAGAACCAAGGAGATACAATCAAGAGGTTGGAATCTCAAGTGGGGTATCTCTCTGAGCAGATTCCCAAACCCACAGATGGATTCCCAAGTGACACAGAGAAGAATCCGAGAGGTGAAACAAAGAAAGTAAGATGGGAAGATTGCAAGATGGTCACTATAAGTGATAAGGAGACTGAGGACAAGCCAAACAAGTCGGCAGAACAACCTGGAGACACCTCAACAGAGAAGAAGGAAAAAGATTACCAAGAACCAGAAATCTCACAACAGGAGCTGCTGAGACTCTATGCACCGTTTCTCCAACGACTCAATGGTGCTGTTGAGAAGAGAATATACTCAAGATTTCTTGACTTGTTTGTATCTCTGCATGTCAACATACCATTCATCAAGACCATCCAACAAATGCCTGCATATATCAAGTATATGAAGGAACTGATTCCCAGGAAAAGCTCACTCAAGGGAGGCCAAACTATAGTGATGAACAAGGAGTGCAGCGCCCTCATTCAACCAGAGTTGCCCACAAAAAGAAAGGACCCAGGGAGTTTTCACATCCCCTGTGCCATAGGAGAAACAATGTTTGATAGAGCACTCTGTGATTTGGGAGCAAGCATCAACTTAATGCCCTTATCCCTGGTGAAGAGGCTGCAGATCAATGAGATAATGCCCACAGATGTAGTCATCAGGCTAGCAGACAAAACTCAAAAACAAGCAATAGGAGTGGTGGAAAATGTGTTGGTAAAGGTTGGGAAATACTTTATTCCTACAGAATTTGTCATCCTGGACATGGAAGAGAGTCACACTCACCCAATCATATTGGGAAGACCATTCCTAGCTACAGCCAGAGCACTCATAGATGTGGAGCGAGGGGAGCTAATATTGAGGATCCATGATGAACGACTCAGCTTTAATGTATCCCTGATCTCCCCACTGTACCATCTCAGTTACCTAAGGTCTTCACTATCAACAGAGTTCTCTCCTTGGAACATGTAGAGATCATTGATAGGATATAAGGATATAAGTCCAAGGCAAGAGGGGAGGACTTGAAGCATTATCAACCTCCCTGATGAAGGAGAAACGTCAAGCTAGTGACGCTAAAGAAGCACTTCATGGGAGGCAACCCATGTTTTATGAGCTTTTACTAGTGAATAAGTCAATATTCATGAATTCCAAACCAAACTTGACAAACACTTGGTGAAATCCTTATATTGCAGTATATAGTGAAGAACAAGTTTGGTGTTCAAAGCATGTCACGAAAGCATGAATGCAACTGAGAGCATGCTAGTCTTGGAGCTTTGAACAGAACTTTTTATCACAGTGCTCCAAACTAAGTTTGGTGTCACCTCAGGGTGCCACGAATATGCATATAAAGATACACAGTTAGTTAGTTAGTTGGTGTTCATGAATAAACAATCTAATCCTTTTTCTTTATTATTCTAGCCGTAAATTTTGAATTTTTATGATAGTAATTTTTCTTAATTTTAGGGAGAAGGAGAGGAGTATTGAAAGGGATTGATTGGACAATGAAATGAAGACGGTTCGGCCACTTCATGAAGAGGGACTACACACTTATTCCCAAAAGGGAACGCATTGGAAAATGTTGCCATGCAACATGGAAAAGAATGGGACCCTTGAAGATCGAGCAATCCCCATCATAAAGTGATGATCCTTGTCCTTTCTCCATGCACAACCCCAACCGTCCATCATGTAACCACTCCATCAATCCACACCCTCCATTCACTCACAACCTCTCTATATAAGTGATCAGTGTTCCTCCGTACCCTAGCTTCACACTCCACACCCACTCTTCACACTTATCCATTTCGGAGCAAAGCATTTCCTAACCCATTAAAAACATTCTTCCTCACTCCCTTCATTGCACTCAACCCTAAACAACCTAAAGTCTCCACACCCTTGCCAACTTCACACATTAACCCTCACTCATGGCATCTTCGAGCTCTAAAAGAAGGAAGGAAAAGGAACCTATGGAGCAACAACCGTATGATGAAAAGAGATTTAGAAGCTTGCATCATGCATTGCAATACGGGTGGATGGTGGATAAGGAGATCATTTATGAGCTGGGATTTCAAGTTAGGAAAACTGAGTGTCCCGAAATCACAAAGAAGGTAGAAAAGAGAAGATGGGAGCTCCTCACTGATCCGGTCATTAAGGTGAATGCAAATCTTATAAGAGAGTTTTATGCAAATGCGGTCCGATATGATAAGGCAGATGAGTCATATACAAGCTTTGTGAGAGGAAAGATTGTGGATTTTGGTCCCATGAGTGTCATGAGGGCATTAAAGCTGCGGTCCATACCGTTTGAAGAAGAGAGTTATCATTCAAGAATGGACAACAACCCCAATCATGACCAGATTGTGCAAGACATTTGTGTACCAGGAGCTGACTGGGAAAGATATGCAGATAGGAGACCAAGGTTCATTAAGAGAGCAGATCTCACCCCGGAAGCAAAAGGGTGGTTCGAAATTATAAGGAGGTCCATCCTCCCAGCAGGGAACAACTCGGAGGTGAATCTCAAGAGAGCCACAATGGTGCACTGTATACTCAAAGGAGGAGAGATCAAGGTTCATGAACTCATAGCAGAAGGCATTAGAAAAATGGCAGAGAAAAGCGACTCAAGAGGAACGTTAGGTTACCCCAGCACTATTTACCGACTGTGCAAGAAAGCTGGGGTGGTGTTTGAAGATGAGGACCCCGTGTGGATAAAAGAGGGCATTCCAATAACCATTCGACGAATGCATGCTACCGCATCCCCCCTGCCTCAACAGAAGCAAAGGAAGAGGCCAACCCCTCAAGCAGTAGAAGGACAAGTCTTAGAAGGGCAAGCATCAGTCACCTTGGATATGCACCAACTGCAGGAAGCTATTGATGGCCTATCTCGACAATATTTGGAAAGCCAAGGAGCACAGAAAGAGCTTCAACTACAGATGATGGGGCAGCAAGCTAAGAGGGATCACTCTCAAGATGGATGACTTAACAAGGGGAGTGGCAAAAGCAAATGATAGAGCAACAACTGAGTCAAGGACAACAATGGGGTGAAACATTCCACAGGATGGAACAGAGGCAAAATGAACAACAAGAATCCATCCAGAGGCTAATCAATATCCAAACACATCAAGGTGCACACATACATGAGATGCATCGAAGATAAATAGAACAGGCAGAACTACTGGACGAGCAAAGGGCATTCGCAGAAGGAGTTTACCTGAGCGAGACTGGGCATCATATAAACACTCAAGTCAGGCTCGGTTACTTAGTAGGACAGCTGCCTATATTGCATCCAGGAATTACAAGGTACGAAGAAATGAGGGATGAATTAGCACGAGAAGAAAGACAAAAGGTGGAAGAGAGTCATGAATCAGTAAGGAAGGCACTTGAGGATTGGAAGCAAGCAAGATTGGCATGGATACGAGGAAACGCAAGAGGACACAAAGAGGACAAACAAGGAAGAGAGCATGGGCAACCACACGAGTAAAAGGTGGTGGAGTTCCTTCTTTGGTCCATCTTTCTCTATGCTTTAAATAAGGAAGATCTTGTATGAAATAGAACTTGCTTCCATGTTAGTTTGAATTTTTTTTATTTTGTCTTTTAAGTTTTGTGTTGAAGAGGTCTATGCTTGCTAGTCTTTATGTCACTGCATCATCACTTGGCTTACTTGTATGCTTGTTCCCTTTAAATCAAATGAAAGGAGAATGAGTGTTTTAGAAGACCAGAGAGGAGTTCATACTATGGAGTAAGTTCATGAGTTTATGGTATAGTCATAAGTTAGCTAAGTTGGTTCAACCATAAGGTGGGAAGACAACTATTTGTCCTGAATTATATGCTTTGAATACACCCCATGAGACTATCTAAATAAGAAGATCCTAATAAGAAAAAGGGAAAGAACAATAAAGGTTGAAAAATAAAAGAAAAAGAGTAAGCAATAAGGCTCTATGTGCCTGTGGTGTGTATGTATGGGGGAAAGTGACTTGAGGGAGTAAGTCCTTAGGGGTGTCTTAACACCTAGCACCTTGAACCAACTGGTTCGGGAGTGTTGGCTGAAAGCTTATCTTAAAGAGTCGCCCCCTTACAGAGCACTTAGCCTAAGAACACAAATAAGCCCTGAAGTAACAATAAAAGGATCAATGAATAAAAGTCTCATGGGATGCAATCACAGTGAGTATTCTAGGACATGATAAAGGTCTGAAAGCCAGTAAAGGAATGAATCTAAGTTGCTATGCATGAAACCACCATAAAACCAGGGACATGACTTCCACAAGAATGATTCATTTCTCTTGGCATTCCATTCATCATTCTCTTGTTCCAGTACTTGCTTAGGGACAAGCAAGCTTTAAGTTTGGTGTTGTGATGCCAGGGCATTTTGGCCAGTTTCACCGACCTTTTCTTTACTGTTTTTAGGGTAGTTTCATGCATTTCCTTAGAAAATAAGCTAGTTTTGGGTAAATATTCACTTACATCTTGAGTTAAGCATACATTGTGCACTTTACATGATTTCATGAGGATTTTTGCATGAATTTAATGACAAATTAGATGATGCATTTCCCATGACTTGGATTAGAACTTTGATGCACTTTATTGCTTGATTCCAGGACAAAGGAAGCAAAGAAGAACCACATTAGTGGCTACGTTAGTTACACTAACGTGGGCACTAACGTGGAATGGGAGTAACTTGCAAAGTTAATGAGAAAAGTAATCGCCAATAACGCCCTCGAAGCCATCATAGCCCACGTTAAGAGTCACGTTAACTAAGTTAACGTGAACTCTAACGTGGAAACATTGTGCACTTTACATGATTTCATGAGGATTTTTGCATGAATTTAATGACAAATTAGATGATGCATTTCCCATGACTTGGATTAGAACTTTGATGCACTTTATTGCTTGATTCCAGGACAAAGGAAGCAAAGAAGAACCACATTAGTGGCTACGTTAGTTACACTAACGTGGGCACTAACGTGGAATGGGAGTAACTTGCAAAGTTAATGAGAAAAGTAATCGCCAATAACGCCCTCGAAGCCATCATAGCCCACGT
>NC_029790.2:107717385-107729486 GCF_000816755.2 Arachis ipaensis | reverse complement strand
AGAAAGGAAATGAAGCCAACGTTAGTGACACTTACCTTTGTCACTAACGTTGGACCAAGCTCATAAGTGGCCACGTTAAGAGCCACGTTAACTTAGTTAACGTGGGATCTAACGTTAAGAAGTAAAGGGGAAGCCAACGTTAGTGACATTCAACTTTGTCATTAACATTGGCCAAGTCACAATAAGCTACGTTAACTCCCACGTTAACCTAGTTAACGTGGAAGCTAAGGTGAAGAAAGTAGGTGATCGACAACGTTAGTGACACCAAACATTGTCACTAACGTTGGGATTAACCCACACAAGCCCCAATAAGCCACGTTAACTCCCACGTTAACCTAGTTAATGTGGAAGCTAACGTGAAGAAGAAAGGTGATCGCCAACGTTAGTGACACCTAACATTGTCACTAACGTTGGAAGGAGCCCACACAAGCCACAATGAGCCACATTAAATCCCACGTTAACTTAGTTAACATGGAAGCTAACGTGGATAAGGGAATGATGAGCCAACGTTAGTGACACTCAACTTTGTCACTAACGTTGGAAATGGCTAGCATGGCCACGTAGAAGCCACGTTAACCTAGTTAACGTGGACTCTAACGTGAGAAATAGGGGCACATTGGAACGTTAGTGACAAAGGTAAGTGTCACTAACATTCTCGAAGGTTGGCAAGCCTACGTTAAAAGAGCCACGTTAACTAAGTTAACGTGGACTCTAACGTAGGGAAGGGGGAGACTTCTCAACGTTACTGGGAAAGGTAAGTCCCAATAACGTGTGCGAAGGGCATAGAGGCAACGTTAGTAGCAACGTTTGTGCCACTAACGTTGAAGTTAACATGGCTCTTACTTTGGTGAGGAACGTTAGTGAAAAAGGTGATTGTCACTAACGTTCTGGAACCCACATTTCCACTTAAACGTTAACACCACTAACGTCCTGAGCTAAAGTCTCTACCCACTTCACACTTTCTCTCTGCAAGCAAAGCTAAGCCCAATGAAGAAGAGAACTGCTTCAAATCTCAAGATCCAAAGGCCCATACCCAAGACTTGAAGAGCCAACTAGAAGAACAGAAGAGTAGTATATATAGGAGTAGCTTTGAATTAGATAGGGAGTTGGAAATTATAGGGAGCCTCTTGGCATAGAACTTCTCATGAGCAATTGACCAAGGAATTGGCTATTGATCAAGATTTGAGAGATTGAAATACAAGGAATTATAATTCGATCAATTAAGATTGCCAAGGAGATCAATGAGTGCATTGATTGAGGAAGAGATGAAAATAAAATTGATCCGGAGAATGCAACATCTCCTGAGCCCAATGAACTCCCCATTTCTGATCTTACCCATTCTTTTTAATTTCTGTCATTTACTTTTATGAGCAATTACCCCATTCCTATTTACAATTCTACAATTTACTTTCTGTCATTTACTTCCAGCTCTTTATTTCTAGCATTTACTTCTTCTGTTATTTACCTTCCCGCCATTTTATTTTCTGAAATTCTCAACTCAAATACTGATTCGCTCAACTAGAACATTCCTCTAATTAAAGTTTCTTGATCAATCAATCCCTGTGGGATTCGACCTCACTCTATTGTGAGTTTTTACTTGACGACAAATTCGGTACACTTGCCGAAAGAAATTTGTTATGAGACAAGTTTTCCGTGCATCAACCTCCCAAAAAGAGTTATAAAGTAGTCTCTGAAAAAGACCTAACAAAGGCCCAAGATAGAGGACTGCAAAAGTAACTGGAAAGAGGACCAACGCAAAGAAATCGGCTATGGATCGATAGAGATACAAGCAAGAAGCAAGAAAACCAAGAAACAAGTTGGAACCACCCCTTCACGACCGCAAAGGATCCAGCCCAATTCAAAAAGGCCGAAGGCTCCGACATTTTTAAAAAATGCCAAGACAAACAAGCATAATATGAAATACAATATTATAAAGCTTCGGGGTCAGGATAAAAAGCACAAAAGCTACTTGTTATTTTTTCAAGATAGAAGTTGCTAAACAAGCAACCAAAAGGAATATCAACAGTCAGAAAAATATTCAAACTACAAATAAAGAGTTTCAAAGCCCACAAGTCGGGCCAACTACACAAATATCCAAAGAGAAATCAGAAAAGATCGGGTGCCTTCCCGGTAGCATCAGCAAAGGGAGAAGGAGGTCGAGTCTGAATGGGGACAGCATCCACAGTTCCATCATCCCGGTTCAGAATCTGGCAATCCGGGTCAGACACAACTGGAGGAACTAAAGAGGCTGACACTTTGGCAGAAGACACAGGGGGAGGTTCAACATCATCATCATCCTGGTCATCAGGGACAATCTTACCATCCCTCACAACATTATCCAGGCTGAAAAGAGTAAGGTCGGCCTCGGGAGCAATAATCCGAACTTGCTCCCTCATGCTCTCATAGGCAGCAGTTATGCTACCAACAAGATGACCTTGGAGCTCGGAGTAATCAGCTCGCGCATTCTCCAACTCCTCCCTCAGGCGCACCACCTCCCGATAAGATGTCACATAACTGTCCTTATGCCTCAATGCCGTGTCCTCGGCCAACCGCACAGAAGCTGCCAGAGCAAGGGAACTCGCCTTTTCGTTCTCCAGATCTTTCTCCAACTTGGCTACCTTTACCTCAAGCTCTTCCTTCAGGCCTTTCATTCAGTCGAACTCCTGTTTAGCCTCCTCCATAAACTCCTTGGTAGCATGGAGAGGAAGATTCTGAGCAGTTCAATATAGGGCAGCCCCCATATATGCCATTTTAACACTATTTCGGGTCATAAAATCCAGATGGCGAAGGATTGACACATCATCCATGGGAAGGGTACCGTAGGGACCGATTTGCTGATCTACGAATTTGATTGCATTAAAATCAGGGGCGTCAAGGTTAAAGGCCTCAATTGTTTTCTGTTTCTTATTGGGAGGAGTACCAGAAGCAATGGCAGAAGTCTGTGGAGGATCAGTCAGGTGAACTCGAGGAGTGGGGATCACCTTTCTAGGGCTAGGAGAACTTGGCACGGGCGGCTTCACAGGAACTTGAGAAGATCCCTCTCCGGCCACCTTGGCCGAGATGTTTTGAGCAGCACCAGCCTTCTTCGCCTTCTTGTAGGCCTTCATGGAATCATTATTTTTTGACATCTCTGAAAATACAGAATCAACCACAAATGACGAGTTACAACATATGAAAAGCTCAGAAACAAGTATAAAAATAAGTCAGACAGTACCCAAAGCAGTTCGAACCAAAGATGGATCACTTAAGAATCTTTTTGTATCTAGATGGGGTGGTTCCCCCCACAAATCTTCAAGAACAATTACAAAAGCCCGCTCAACCTCACTAAGCATCTCCCATGTATAACGTGGAACTCTCACATTCTTTTGCCACTCTAGAAGAAAAGCAGGCTCGTCATTCTCATCAAGAAAAAAGGGGCGGACCCCCTCAACAGCACGGACTCGGAAGAAATAATTCTTAAAATCTTTAAAGGACTCATCATACATGGCAAAAACTTTATGCCCCTGGGCCGATCTGAAAGAAACCCAGGAAGCTTTCTTTTTGGAAGAACCTCCGGGCTTGGCCGAGACAAAAAGATAGAGGAAAAGAGTTTCAGAAGGTGTTACGCCTAACTCTTGGCAAAGCAGTTGAAATATTTTGATAAAACCCCAGGAATTCGGATGAGGCTGGGATGGAGCAATATTACATGACCACAACAAATCGGTCTCAAAAGCAGTAAAAGGAAAAGTAACGTCCAACTGGCTGAAGAAATATTCATAGGCGTAGAAGAAGGGACGTTCCCCCTCGACAAAAGTAGGAAAACAAGCCCTCTCATCAGAGTCAAGAGCTACAAGCTCATAATCCCTCTCCCGATCACTGCTACCACAAATCCTATGATGTTTTCTCAGCTCTACACAAAATTCAGTATCCACGACAGAGACACACATTAAGACAAGGGAGTCCAGCCAATCGGACATCCCCTCGGGAACTTTGGAAGACACCTCTACAATGTTATTGCGAGAAGACATGACGCCGACTAATCCTACAAATAAGAAAAGAAGATTGGATTACTAAAAAACATCTCGGACAAGGGGCAAAACAACTCGACTAAAATGACACAGGCGAACAAGCAGAAAAGGAAAACCCCAAGACTCAAACCAAAGTCCTGGGGCATTCTTTGGAGGCAGAAACAAAGCAAAGTTTCAAGAAATTCCTACAGTCTACGTCCCAGCATTCATCAAACAAGAAAAGAAATGTTTCAAAATGAAATAAAGGAAGTAAAAACACAAAAGTCATCCAAGCCACTATCTTTCTACAGTATATCAGCAAAAAGCATCACCAACAATCAGACAGACCAAGCGGAAATCGTCAAAGACACAAACCTTTTTTCAGAATCAAACAAAATCATCATTCCAAAACCATCATCAGAAGCACAAACAGAAATGACGGCAACATGTAAAAAACCCTAAAAAGCATCGAGCAGCAGGGAAGGCGAAAAAAACTCACACAAACAGCGAAGAAATTCCAGAACACACAGTGATCAGGCACAGCAAAAGGCAGAAAGATCCAAACTTTCTCCAAGAAAAATCAAAACTTTCTCAAAAAGTGACGTAGAAAGAGAAAGGAAGAAAAACCAAACCTGGGAAAATGGGAGAAAGCCGCAAAGGAAAGCAGAAAAGCGGAAGCGACAGGTGAAAGAGCCACCCTTCGAACTCTAAGCAAGAAACAGAAAGCGAGAGAGTAAAGGGAGAAGTTACAAAGAAGAGCGAAGAAGAGAAACCATTTTTGATTGTGAAATTCAAAATAAAAAGCTAAGAAAAAACGGGGCAATTAATACCAATTAATGAAGGTATTAAACCCTCGCACGTTCCCAAGAACAAGGCGCTGGTATAAAAGCGTGCGCTTTTAGAGGAAAACGTTCTACATTCAAAAGATTCTACAAAAGGAAGAAATCGACAAAATGCTTGAACTCGGTTTCACTAAAGAAGGACCGAAGTCAAAGGACTCGACCTCAAAAAAGAAGACCGAGCTCAAGCAGGGGCACTGTTCATACCCTTGGTCAAGCTATCCGACCCGGGATAATTGGCGACAAAGCAACCGACCTCTTCAGGTCAGACTATCCGACCTCTTCTTCTAAAGAGCTCGGCCAATCGACAGGAAAGCCCAATAAAGGGCCCAAATAGAGGAACACGACCCAAATCCACAGGCAGTTCGAGCCTACAGAGATAAGGGTGGTTCCCTTAAAGATAAGCTGACATCACCCAAAGATAAGATAAGATAAGACAAGATAACTAACTTATCTTATCTAAAAGGTCACTCCACACCATTATAAATACACTGGAGCACCCAGGTATAACTCATACTCTGATTCTACAATAAAACCTGTTTAATACCCGTGCTAACTTAAGCATCGGAGTCTCTTGTAGGTACCCCCCACCCTCCGGTGACCAAGGATCAGAAGTGAAGCCAGCCCAACAAGTCAGACACAACAGTTCCAGCCGCCACCAGCCAACTAGACACGTCATCTCCGACCAGCACAGAAGATCTCATCCGAGATCGGCCTACAGTTTCAGGTAACTCTCGGAACAGACTCTATAAGGTAAAAGAATTCAAGACAGAATCTTGTGCAATAGAATTCAACATAAAATTCAATAGTGTGTACCTAAGTAGAACTGCAAAAGAAGTCTGAGTTTGGTATTTGTATATGGAATATGAGAATTCTTTTGAGCTAGTGATGTGATCACATCTCCCAAATAAGAAGGAGACTTGTTAATGAATTGCACTTCCTTTACTCTTTTCCCTATGATCTCAGACTTGTCTACTCATTCACTTCCAGAAAGCTCTATCAAATGCAGACAACTGCGAATGGTGTTACGGGATGTATCTCTTCTGTTAACATGCACGGTCAGCCAACTAAATTAAACAGCCTTTATTATCAGTGTCTGCGTTAAACATTTAAATTCAAGTTATAGGGTCTGAACAAATTTAAAAAATTACCCATGGGAACGACTACTCCTATTGTTCAGTGCAGTGGAACTGATAGCACAGTTGACCTCACCGAGTTTCATTAGGGTCAAAACATCACTTGTAGATGTCACCGGACGGAATGTAGCATCAGGAAGACTCAATCCATCATCATTGCAGCTCCTAATCTCTAATTTATTATCTGTTTCGTCCAAAGCAAGTAGGTCTCTAAATTGTTCATTGTAAATCTCAACCATTTGAACATAAATGTCATATGTCATAATGGTTTTCATGTCATTACACATTCCAAAACAAATAGTTAAGAGGGAGATAATTGATCCCCATATCCTTAGAGGTTCCACCTCATAGACCACTCTGCCAAAAGAAACAAGAAACAAAAAATATTAGATGGATATATAATTGGTTTAAGTTTGCATATATAGTAAGCAGACATTGCTTCTTATTTTATTGGTCTGTGTCCGCATTAATTAATGTATGGAAGAACGAATGCAATGTGTATCATACTTCTTTTATCTTACCATGGTGTATGTCTTTCCAGATCTAGTTTCACCATATGCGAAAATACAAACATTATATCCATCCATCACGGATCTAATTAACGGGTCTGTGTCCTTAAAAACCTCATATTTGTAAAAAGTTAGAATAAATTTCAATAAGATGATGTAAAAGAGAGGGAAGGGGAGGGAAAATTTCTATAATCAGCATGTGGAACTTTACCTTAGCCAGCCTTTGCACCAAAAACCTGACTGAAGTGAAAAAGTTTCCTTCCATCTTTCAATGTTTTGGATGGATCTAAACTGAATACAGAACCATCCTCCCCAATGAAATCAATAATATTCTTGGATTCAGCCTGGGATGTGGGTCTGATTCTGTAGTAAACTCGAATATTACCTATAATTTGGATCTGAAAAGTTTGACAAAATTAACTTTGCTCAATAATATATAAAGAGAAAGTGGTCATTAATTAAATAAGCAATTAAAAATTCAACCTTTCAGATCTTGAATCATGTTAAATAATTTCCCATTCTCTTCTACTACTCTGTTATATCCACCAGTTTTAGTTGCCATATCCTCTACTTGACTCCCTGAATTCATAAACTAGTATTTCATCTCAATAATTAATAACCATAAAACTGATTCTCAAAACACACAATTAACTCACAACCAGAAGGAAAAAAAAGAATCAATCCAAAAAGTAACAAACTAACAAATGAAGCCATCCAAATTCAAACACAATGTCCTTTGGAATTTTGGAATAGTTCCAAGACAAATCTCAATTGATCACATACCAATGTAAATGAAAACACCGCTTTAACAACCAAATTTATCAAGAAGGTTCCCATCCTCTAGCAGTATTTGAAGTATTCTGCAAAACAAATTGGGAGTGACTTATTCATCGTGATAAGTTCCTAACAACTAAGAAATTGCAGAATGAACAACGACAATTCATAATGATATCTAATTGCTCAAGCAAGATCTAAACATAATAGGAAATGTTAACAACACTTTTTCTCTTCCTCTACTGAGTAAATAGATATTTTTGTGATACCTAACTTCACCTCTATCACGACCGTCGCTGCTGCTACAGTACGATATCTTGTTCGTCTTGTTCAAATGCTGCGTATGCTTCTTCTTCTGCTCCGCCGGCACCACCGGAGACTTCTTCCTCTTTCGATCGGACTCTATCTTCGCCGGAATTCCAGAGAGAGTGAGAAGATATATGTGACTGAGAAGGCTCCGAATCAGAATCGGCTTGACAAAAAGGAAAGTAGTGAGGAAGAGATAATGTCTTCCCAACGGAACACCCCTGTTTTCCAATCAGATTCATTCTAACTCCATCATGCGGTCCACATCTATTGATCTAATACATCCAGTATCCTAGAAATTTTTAACTTTTTTTTTACGAAAAAATATATATCTCTAGACTATTAAAGTATTAAGATAGATAACTATGTTAAACATATCAATAAACTAATAAAAGCAACCAAGTATTTGATTAGGCATGACTAAATAAAAAAAATGGATAAAAAAATATATTTTTACTTTATATATATACCAAACAAAGCCCAGCTTTATATATAATAACCATGCTTTATTCAAAAACAGAGAGAAACATACTCACATATACAAATTTAAGCATAAGAAAGAGAACAATAAGTTTCATAAAGATCACAACTCCATAAAAAGAGTTGATAATTACATACCAAAATAGATCTGTTGACAACATACTTTACCAATTTTCTAACTACTTAACAAAATTCTAACAATTCTTTACAGGATTGGAATTATATTATATTATATATATATATGATGAGCGGATATTTTATACGCTTTTTGGGGTTAATTTCATATAGTTTTTAGTATGTTTTAGTTAGTTTTTAGTTTATTTTCATTAGTTTCTAGGAAAAATTCATATTTCTGGACTTTACTATGAGGTTGTGTGTTTTTCTATAATTTCATATATTTTCTGGCTGAAATTGAGGGAGCTGAGCAAAAATCTGATTCAGGCTGAAAAAGGACTGCTGATGCTGTTAGATTCTGACCTCTCTACACTCGGAAGGGAATATCTGGAGCTACAGAAGTCCAAATGGCGCGCTTCCAATTGCGTTGGAAAGTAGACATCCAGGGCTTTCCAGCAATATATAATAGTCCATACTTTTCTCAAGGATAGACGATGTAAACTGGAGTTCAACGCCAGTTCCATGTTGCTGTCTGGCGTCCAGCGCCAGAAACAGGTTACAAGTTGGAGTTCAACGCCAGAAACAGGTTACAACCTGGCGTTGAATGCCCAAAACAGCCCATGCACGTGAGAAGCTTAAGTCTCAGCCCCAGCACACACCAAGTGGGCCCCAGAAGTGGATTTCTGCACCATCTATCATAGTTCACTCATTTTCTATAAACCTAGGTTACTAGTTTAGTATTTAAACAACTTTTAGAGATTTATTTTGCATCTCATGACATTTTAGATCTGAACTTTGTACCTTTTAACGACATGAGTCTCTAAACTCCGTTGTTGGGGGTGAGGAGCTCTGCTTTGTCTCGATGAATTAATGCAAGTATTTCTGTTTTCCATTCAAACATGCGTGTTCCTATCTAAGATATCCATTCGCACTTCAATATGAATGTGATGAACGTGACAATCATCATCATTCCTCCACGAATGCGTGCCTGACAACCACTTACGTTCCACCGTAGAATGAATGAATATCTCTTAGATCTCTTAATCGGAATCTTCGTGGTATAAGCTAGATTGATGGCAGCATTCAAGAGAATCCGGAAAGTCTAAACCTTGTCTGTGGTATTCCGAGTAGGATTCAGGGATTGAATGACTGTGACGAGCTTCAAACTCGCAAATGCGGGGCGTAGTGACAGACGCAAAAGGATAGTAAATCCTATTGCGGTACGATTGAGAACCTGCAGATGATTAGCCGTGCGGTGACAGCGCACCTGGACCCTTTTCACTAGAAGGATGGATGGTAACCATTGACAACGGTGATCCACCAACACACAGCTTGCCATAGGAGGACGTGCGTACGTGAATCAGAAAACAGAGGAAAGTAGAATTTCAGAAGACAAAGCATCTCCAAAACTCCAACATATTCTCCATCATTGCATACAAGTATAATTTGTGTTCTGCCCTTTTATTCCTTGCAATCAAATTTGATAAGTGAATTATTTTATTATTTTCCTGACTAAGAGTTACAAGATAACCATAGATTGCTTCAAGCCAACAATCTCCGTGGGATCGACCCTTACTCTCATAAGGTCTTACTTGGACGACCCAGTGCACTTGCTGGTTAGTGATACGAGTTGTAAAAAGTGTGATTTACAATTCGTGCACCAAGTTTTTGGCGCCGTTGCTGGGGATTGTTTGAGTTTGAACAACTGACGGTGAATCTTGTTGCTTGTATTAGAAAAAAATTTTCTTTTTGGTTTAGAGTCTTTTATTATTTATACCTTGTTAAAACACTTTAAACTTATAGCTCAATTAGCTAGAGCGTGGTGCTTATGTTCTTAGTAATTGGCTAGCCTATTTTTAAAATCTTTTTCAAAAAATAATTTTTCTTTGAACAAATCTTGTGCCAAACTTTAAGTTTGGTATTTTCTTGTTGATTTTTCTTTGTTTTTCGAAAATTTTAGTTTGGTTTTCTAAAAATTTTAAGTTTGGTGTTCTTTCTTCATGTTCTTGTGTTCTTGTGAGTCTTCAAAGTATTCTTGAGTTTTTCTTGTGTCTTGATCTTAAAAATTTTTAAGTTTGGTGTTCCTTGGTGTTTTCCCTCTAAAATTTTCGAAAACAAGGATCATTAGATCTAAAAATTTAAAATCTTGGGCTATCTTATTGTTTCTCTCTTTCCTCTTTAAATTCAAAAATATCTTTTCTCTCTTTTTTAAAAAAAAAACAAATTTTTGAAATTTATTTTTAAAATTCAGATTTTTTTTAAAATTTAAAATCAAGGCTAGCATAAGGACATGGAAACAGCTGACAGAAAAATTCCTGAATCAATACTTTCCTCCAAAACGGATGACACAGCTAAGGCTGGATATCCAAGGCTTTAAACAAGGAGATAATGAATCTCTTTATGATGCCTGGGAGAGATACAGAGAGATGCTACGAAAATGCCCCTCTGAAATGTTTTCAGAATAGGTTCAGTTAGACATCTTCTATTATGGGCTTACAGAAAGAGCTCAGATCTCTCTAGATTACTCAGCTGGTGGATCTATCCACATGAGAAAGACAATTGAAGAAGCTCAAGAGCTCATTGATACAGTTGCTAGAAATCAACATCTGTACCTAAGCAGTGACCCTTCCATGAAAGAAGAGGCTAAAACAGTGACTGCTGAACTCAGTCCTACAAAGCAAGCTGCTGAATTCAATCAGCAATTGGATTTTCTAACAAAGCAGTTAGCTGAATTCAAGGATAAACTACAAGAGACAAGGATGGCTAATATAAACATGGAAGTACAATTAAAGCAAACAAAGCAGCAGCTGTTAAAACAAATAACAGAAGAATGCCAAGCAGTTCAATTAAGAAGTGGGAAAGCACTAAATACCCCACTTCAAGGCAGCAGGAAACCAAGAAATGAGCAAACCACCCAAAATCCATCTGAGGACAGTAAGAGCCGAGGGAAAAATAATTCCGGCGCTAAAACGCCAGAAGGTATTTGCTTACAGAAGGATGCCATTTGGGCTGTGTAATGCGCCTGCAACCTTCCAGAGATGCATGCTCTCTATTTTCTCTGATATGGTGGAAAATTTTCTGAAAGTCTTCATGGATGACTTCTCAGTATGTGGAGACTCATTCAGCTCCTGTCTTGATCACCTGAAACTAGTTCTGAAAAGATGCCAAGAGACCAACCTAGTTTTAAACTGGGAAAAATGTCACTTTATGGTGACTGAAGGGATTGTCCTTGGGCATAAAATTTCAAACAAGGGAATAGAGGTGGATCAAGCAAAAATAGAGGTAATTGAAAAATTACCACCACCTGCCAATATTAAGGCAATCAGAAGCTTTCTGGGGCATGCAGGATTCTATAGGAGGTTTATAAAAGATTTTTCAAAAATCACAAAACCTCTGAGCAATCTGCTAGCTGCTGACACGCCATTTGTATTTAACACAGAGTGTCTGCAGGCGTTTGAAACGCTGAAAGCCAAGCTGGTCACAGCACCAGTTATTTCTGCACCAGACTGGACATTACCATTTGAGCTAATGTGTGATGCCAGTGATCACGCCATTGGTGCAGTACTGGGGCAGAGGCATGACAAGCTTCTGCATGTCATTTATTATGCTAGCCGCGTTTTAAATGATGCCCAGAAAAATTACACAACCACAGAAAAAGAATTGCTTATAGTAGTTTATGCCATTGACAAGTTTAGATCATACTTGGTAGGATCAAAGGTGATTGTGTATACTGACCATGCTGCTCTTAAATATCTACTCACAAAGCAGGATTCAAAACCCAGGCTCATAAGATGGTGTTGCTTCTGCAAGAGTTTGATATAGAAATAAGAGACAGAAAAGGGACAGAGAACCAAGTGGCTGATCAACTGTCCCGGATAGAGCCAATAGAAGGGACGTCATTCCCCTCTCTTGAAATCTCTGAGACCTTTCCGGATGAGCATTTGTTTGCCATTCAGA
>NC_029790.2:107714015-107717365 GCF_000816755.2 Arachis ipaensis | reverse complement strand
TCCTGGGCGTTCAGAAAAACGCCCAGTAACAAAGGACTTCCTGGCGTTCAACGCCAGAAATAAGTAGCAGCTGGGCGTTGAACGCCCAGGAGAGGCAGCATTTGGGCGTTGAACGCCCAAAACATGCAGCGTTTGGGCGTTCAAACGCCAGGATGGTGGGGAGGAGGTGAATTCGTTTTTTACTTCATATTTTTCATTCTAAATTTAATTTTCATGTTTCAATTCATGATTTCTTGCATAAACATGTTAAGAACCCTGATTTCTAAAATCCCTAATTTCTAAAAACCATATTTTAAAAATATCAAATGTATCTTAATCCATAAGCACAAATCCTTTTTTTCAATCCAATTCAACTCTTTTTCAAAATTTTCAAAACAAATCTATCTCTTTTCATTCAAAAATCTTTTCAACTAATCAATATCTTTTTCAAATCTCCATACTATCTTTTTCAAAAAAAATCCAAATCTATCTTTTTCAAATATCTTTCATATCTTTTCAATTTTAAATCATATCTTTTCTTATCATACTTATTTTTTTAAAATCATATCTTCTATCTTATCTTCCTCCCTATTTTCGAAAACCCCCCCTCCCTTTTTAAAAATCCATTCGGCCTCCTTCCTCTTATCCACCATCCTACACTAGCTCTCCTTCTATCCCTCTCCTTTCTTTTCTTTTGCTTGAGGACAAGCAAACCTCTAAGTTTGGTGTGTTTATCCGTGATCACTAAACCATACCCACTAAGATCATGGCTCCTAAAGGAAAATAACCCACTCCAAGAGGCAAGAAAGAGAGTGTTCCAAAACCACTTTGGAATCAAGGGAAGTTCTTAACTAAAGAACATTCAGACCATTATTACAAAATAATGGGTCTAAGATCAGTGATCCCGGAAGTTGGATTCGATCTGAAAGAAGACGAATATCCGGAGATCTAGGAGAAAATTCGAATTAGGAACTGGGAGATCCTAGCTAATCCTGAAACGAAAGTGGGAAGGAATATGGTTCAGGAGTTCTATGCTAATATGTGGCAAACAGACAAGCAAAGACTATCTGGATCTGCTCTCTATGACTATCGGACCTTGGTCAGAGGAAAGATTGTTCATACCCACCCTGACAAGATCAGGGAGATCTTAAAGCTACCTCAGCTGAAAGATGTTCCAGACTCCTTCAATAGGAGAATGATGAGAACAGACAAGGGCCTGGATAAGATTCTAGAGGATATATGTATCCCTGGAGCCAGGTGGACCACCAGCACGAAGGGTGTCCCAATTCAACTCAAAAGAGAAGATCTCAAACCAGTCGCCAGAGGATGGCTGGACTTCATTGGGCATTCTCTGCTGCCCACTAGCAACCGTTCTGAAGTCACTATTAGAAGAGTAGTGATGATCCATTGCGTCATGATGGGAAAAGAAGTGGAAGTTCATCAACTGATTTCAACTAAATTTTACAAAATTGCAAACAAGAATTCCAAAGATGCCAAGGAACATCCACTTCCCAGAACAAAGGTTGTTAAATTCCAATCTTAGCCTTAACTCTGTGATAACTGTTTTTATTTTAGTTTTACCTTAGGAGTCATATAGTAGTAATTAGTATCTATATTTTTGATTTTATCTCCAATTAAGCTATAATTTAATTTTATCATCATCATTAAACATGAATAAAATAGAAGAATTTCTTTAGAATAAGAGGCAATATTTTTCGAGTTTTTAATAAGATAAATTCTAATTATTTACATGTGGTGGCAATGCTTTCTGTCTTCTGAATGAATGCTTGAACAGTGCATATGTCTTTTGAATTTGATGTTTAAGACTGTTAAATATGTTGGCTCATGAAAGAATGATGAACATGAGACGTGTTATTGATAATCTGAAAAATCATAAAAATGATTCTTGAAGCAAGAAAAAGCAGTGAGTACAAAAGCTTGCAGAAAAAAAAGAAAATAGAGAAAGAGAAAGAAAAAGCAAGCAGAAAAAGCCAAAGCTCTTAAAACCAAAAGGCAAGAGCAAAAAGCCAGTAGCCCTTAAAACCAAAAGGCAAGGGTAATAAAAAAGGGACCACAAGGCTTTGAGTATCAGTGGATAGGAGGGCCTAAAGGAATAAAATCCTGGCCTAAGCGGCTAAACCAAGCTGTCCCTAACCATGTGCTTGTGGCGTGAAGGTGTCAAGTGAAAACTTGAGACTGAGCGGTTAAAGTCAAGGTCCAAAGCAGAAAGAAGAGTGTGCTTAAGAACTCTGGACACCTCTAATTGGGGACTTTTTCAATGGATAAAGTGAGATGCCAAAACTGTTCAGAAGCAAAAAGCTACTAGCCCCGCTCATCTAATTAGAATCTGAGCTTCACTCAAAAACTCTGAGATATTATTGCTTCTTAAATTATTTGTATTCTATTTTATTTATCTAGTTGCTTGAGGACAAGCAACAATTTAAGTTTGGTGTTGTGATGAGCGGATATTTTATACGCTTTTTGGGGTTAATTTCATATAGTTTTTAGTATGTTTTAGTTAGTTTTTAGTTTATTTTCATTAGTTTCTAGGCAAAATTCATATTTCTGGACTTTACTATGAGGTTGTGTGTTTTTCTGTAATTTCAGGTATTTTCTGGCTGAAATTGAGGGAGCTGAGCAAAAATCTGATTCAGGCTGAAAAAGGACTGCTGATGCTGTTGGATTCTAACCTCTCTGCACTCGGAATGGCATTTCTGGAGCTACAGGAGTCCAAATGGCGCGCTTCCAATTGAGTTGGAAAGTAGACATCCAGGGCTTTCCAGCAACATATAATAGTCCATACTTTGCTCAAGGATAGATGATGTAAACTGGCGTTCAACGCCAGTTCCATGTTGCTGTCTGGCGTCCAGCGCCAGAAACAGGCTACAAGTTGGAGTTCAACGCCAGAAACAGGTTACAACCTGGCGTTGAATGCCTAAAATAGCCCATGCACGTGAGAAGCTTAAGTCTCAGCCCCAGCACACACCAAGTGGGCCCCAGAAGTGGATTTCTGCACCATCTATCATAGTTCACTCATTTTCTGTAAACCTAGGTTACTAGTTTAGTATTTAAACAACTTTTAGAGATTTATTTTGCATCCCATGACATTTTAGATCTGAACTTTGTACCTTTTAACGGCATGAGTCTCTAAACTCCATTGTTCGGGGTGAGGAGCTCTGCTGTGTCTCGATGAATTAATGCAAGTATTTCTGTTTTCCATTCAAACATGCGTGTTCCTATCTAAGATATCCATTCGCACTTCAATATGAATGTGATGAACGTGACAATCATCATCATTCCTCCTGAACGCGTGCCTGACAACCACTTACGTTCCACCGTAGAATGAATGAATATCTCTTAGATCTCTTAAT
>NC_029790.2:107702559-107713845 GCF_000816755.2 Arachis ipaensis | reverse complement strand
CAGCAGTCAGCAGTATTTTCACATTGTCCAAAGGCACTCCAAAGCTCTTCCCTAATAGTGAGAAGCTGATGATTCCCAACTAAATTGGAACCTTGTGAGGACGAGATTCTTGCATGAAAATCATGGTTAACAGTCTACAGAGAACACAGCAAAATATAAGAACAAGGAATACAGAAGCCAAAAAAAAATTGAGATGAGAAAGAAATCAGATGTGATAAAAATTTGAGGACTAATAAAAGAAATATTAAACAAATAAAGAAAAAAATTTAAGCGATATACATGTATGCATATACATATTATTGTAAACATAGTTTACTAAGAGATAAAGAATCAAAGTCCATTAGATCAAGAAATACCCAACAATTCCAGTTGAGAATAGAAATCGATGAAGCCTGACGCACTGGAGCACTTGAGCTCGACGAACATTGAATGCTTGCATTGGAGTGAAACTCAACTGGATTCTTAAATTCGAAAGGAAAATGAGGAACAAAGGGATCCAGATGAAATTTCTAAATGGAATAAGAGAGGAATAACACCAGTAACTCTTAACACATCACACATGAAAAACACAAAAAAAAATATAGCCAACTGAGGTTAACTTGATCAGCAACAAAGTGGACTAACTCAACATCAGATTTACATAATAATGTTATCACCTGCTGTTGATTATCATGGGTGGAGTCCTCCAAAACCTCACAATATCAATATCATCACATATTATGTAAGACCCGGTTAATTAATGGCTAATTAACCCATAAATAAAAATTTATTCTAGAAAGCCAAAAATGTTATTTTTATGGCTTAATATGATAGAGGAGATTGGGACGAGAATTTCGGTACCAATTTTATAGAAAACGAACCAAGATTGGACCGAACGGGCCAAACCGGTCCAACCGGACCCAAAATGGGCCCTTGGCCCAACTAAACTAAACTAAAACCCTAGTTTTCAGCACTTTCTCTCCTCACAACACACAAACACACGTTAAAAATTAAGATGGAGGGGGGAAGAATACTCTCTCAAGTTCTCTCCCTTGGTTGATCTTCAAACCACCATAACTTTTGATCTAGAGCTCCGGTTGCCGCACCGTTTGCGGCCACACGTTCACCGCGGAAAGCTCTACAAAACCCATACAATCAATCTTGAGGTAAGCCACGTTTTGCTCTTCGAAATTCCAGCCCTTGTTTTCGAGTTTCATGGGTGAAATGTTGAGATTTTGGGTTCTTTGATGTTATAGGATCCAACTCTCTTGAAGGAGAAGGTTAATCTTGTCTCATTGGACCTTGGGTGTGGTAAAATTCTCAACCCTAGTGTAATTTATTGTTCTATGATGTTTGGGTATTGAGATGTTGTGTATGGATATGATGATTGTGGCTTAGGTTGTGTATATGTGAATATTGGAGCTTGATTAGTGATTTTGGAAAGCTTGGAGAAGGGTTTTGTGTGATAAAATCTGTTCTTGGAGGTGTTGATACCTTGAGGGCTTGTGGATAAGTGGTTTGGAAGTGCTCCGGTTGAGCTTGGNNGTCAATGTGTGAGTTGAGGATGGCTTGATGTTGATTTTGGTACATTTTGATTGATTTCAAAGAAAAGGGATGAAATTGGCATGTTTTGATTGATTTTGAAAAGAGTTGAAAGTGGCTTGTTTTGAAAATGGCACTTTATGATTTTGTATAAAAACATGGTTTTTAGGCATACTTTGACGGGACATAACTTGGACTACGGATCTCTGATTTGTGCCAAATCTATTTAGAAATGAAATTGGATCCAGGATGTCCATGCCGTTCGAAGAACGAGTGAAAAATAATTTAAAATGAGAAAGTTATGTCTGTCGGAAGATTGGGGGTTGAATTTGTAAATTCTGCAGCTTTTAACTTAGAAAATTTTTAGCAGAATGACCCTCCGCGCGTAGGCTCACTTGGCACATATGTGCCGTTCTTCGAGAAAGCACCATCCACGCATGCGCGTGCTGTGCGCGGGCGCGTCGATGTGCTGTACCAAATGCCCAGCCATTTTCCCGAGAGTTGTGCCAGAGTTGTGCCAGTTTTGTGCCTGGGGCGCAAGAGCACCCACGCGTACGCGTTGCTGACGCGTGCGCGTCGTTGGCTAATTTTCAATTCGTGCGTCCGCGCGTATGACGCTTGCGCGTCGATGAGTTTTAAGGCCATCCACGCGTGCGCGTGGAGTGCGCGTACGCGTGGTCCTGTTTTCATCCCAAAGTTAATTTTTGAGTTTTAAAAGCCAAATTTCATACTTCTAAGCCTCCGATCTCACCATTTATGTCTTAAATCATTACGATGTGCCTAGCATGAGAAGAGGGGCTAGCGAATATGGTAACTTGCGAGTGAAGCAAGGGAAAAATGAATGATCAATGAGGATAAAAAATGATCATGTGAGATGCGGAGGATGGCGGTGGAAGTGCTTGTTATGCCATGGGCCGAAAGGCCGTAATTGTTGATGAATTGGCTGGTTATGGATTTAACCGTGAGCTGGATGGCTAGATTATTGCCGTGTTACGGTGGAGCCATGATTATGGCTAAGTATAAATGCATATATGATGTTGAATGAATTTTGAATGTTTGCACTTCCACTATCGGAGATGAAGGTTTCCCTGGGAGGAAGCAGTGGCTAGCCACCACGTGCTCCAGGTTGAGACTCGAAGGTCTGTTGACCCTATGTCGTAAGTGTGGTCGGGCACTGTGAAAGTCCCGGATGAGCTCGCCCCCGTAAATATTCACCAGTGAGGGTGATGGATATGGATCATGATTATGATCAAGTTTATGATGAGTATAACTCGAGTTGGGGATGCGCGACAGAGGGACAGTCCAATGGTTAGCTACCAGGACTTGTCGGGTTGGCTCTATAACCGACAGATGATATCATCAGCCACTAGGGACATGCATTCATCATATGCATACTATATGAATTGTTTGTGATTGCCTATTTGACTGCATATTACTTGCTAATTGTCTAAATGCCTTATCTGTTCCTATTTGTAAACCTCTTGTCTGATATAACTGTCTTTGCTATATTATACTCCTGCTGGTGGTTGGGAGGTCTGAAGGAATTGGAAAGGGAAGTATTAGTTAGACTGAAGAATCTTTAGTCAGTTGCCACTTATGGTTTAGCTTGTTTATAAGCTTTGATATTATCTGGAGGAAGTTCTAGGATTGCCTTCGGCTTTCCTCTATTATTATGTATTATATATGTGGAAGCTGTTACCATGCTGGGGACCTCTGGTTCTCACCCATGCGGATTTTGTGGTTTTCAGATGCAGGACGCGAGGCTCCTCGTTGAGGTATGCTGGAGACTTCTGGATTAGCGAAGATCCTTGTTCTCGGGACTCTATTTTGGTTTATATATCTTGTTTAGATACTTTTATCTCCATTAAATAATACAAACTGTGATGACTCCTCTTATAGGAGGTTTTGGAGAATAGGTTTCTGTATTTGTGTCCCTTTGGGTTTCCTTTGGGGTTTCCTTATTTTATTATATGTATATATTGCTATGCTCGGACCGGTTATCTTTGCAGCCGGATTTTGAGTCTTGATATTCCTATTTTTGACACTCTTTGTATATATATGATCTCGCGTTAGCTTATCCCTGTTCGTTACGTTATCGATCGGAGTGTTGCGCGTTCGAGTTACGGTTTTTGTTTACCCTTTTTTCTACAAAGGCTCCTAGTTATAATCAATTATTCATACTACTATACGTACTAAATTCTTGTTTTAGAGGTCGTAATACCTTGCCATCTCTGAATTATGACTTAATCATAAGACTCTGTATGGTAGGGTGTTACATTATGGTATCAGAGCAGTTCGTTCCTGTAGAGCCTGAGGAATGGACTGACTATGCTTCTGTGCATTTTCTGTGTGTGTGTTATGTGCTATTAGTATATCTGCTTGATATAATTGGCATAAATGTTCATGAGCATGCATTTGGGACTTTGAAGCACTAGACTTCTGATATTGAGACTGATCAACTTAATATCGATTGTTTGGTGTGTATAGGAACCAGATGGCGTCTCGTGTACGCGGTAGAGGTCGTGGGAGAGGTTGTACTAATGCTTGTGCGCCGGAGACTAACACTAATGACCCGGTGAACTTTATGACTGCGTTGGAGAACATGGCTACTACTATGCAAGCCACTGCTGAGGCTCTTGGTCAACAGATGAACAACCATGGTAATGACGGAGGTGGAGTTCAGGGCCCGATGACACTGGCAAACTTTTTGAAGGTTAATCCACCTAAGTTCAAGGGAACCACTAGCCCGACTGAGGCCGATACATGGTTTCAGGCCATGGAACGAGCACTGCAAGCGCAAGTGGTACCTGAAGGGCAGCGTGTAGAGTTCGCTACCTATTTGCTCACTGGGGAAGCGTCGCATTGGTGGCAAGGAATCCGATGCCTCCTGCAGTAGGGTGATGATTATATTACCTGGGATGTCTTCCAAGAGGAGTTCTATAAGAAGTACTTTCCGACTTCTGCCAGGACGGCCAAGGAGCTTGAATTGTTGCAGCTGAAGCAGGGTACTATTTCCGTATCTGAGTATACTGATAAGTTTGAGGAGCTGTTCAGATTCTCTCGTATGTGTCAAGGGACTCCGGTGGAATATGAGGAATGGAAGTGTGTTAAGTACGAAGGAGGACTCCGGAGTGATATTTTTAGTTCAGTGGGACCAATGGAGATTAGGACTTTCTCCGAGTTGGTGAACAAGTGTAGGGTTGCTGAAGAGTGTGTGAAGAGGGCAGCCGCTGAGAAAGGAAGTCACAAAGGATCATTTCCACAAAACCGAGAAAAGAGCTTTGCACCTAGAGGTCCGCCTTTCAAGAGGGGAGGTTCTTTAAGAAACAACTCCCAAGGGAAAAGGTTTGGGAAGCAGCCTTAGAATGATCAAGCTTGTACTAGGTGTGGGAGTCACCATCCGGGAGCACCATGCAAGGCCGGATGGGGTTTGTGCTACAATTGTGGAAAGGCGGGGCATAAAGCCGCAAGTTGTCCGGAGAAGCAGAAGCAAGGTGCTGGGAAAGCACAACAGACTGGTCGGGTGTTCACCACCTCAACTGTGGGTGCAGAGGGATCTGAGACACTCATTCGAGGTAACTGTGAAATGGCTGGTCAAATTTTAAATGCTTTATTTGATTCGGGAGCATCGCATTCATTCATTGCATTTGAGAAAGCCCATGAGTTAGGATTGAAGATCGTAACCTTAGGTTATGACCTAAAAGTATATAATGCTACCCATGAAGCCATGGTAACTAGGCTAGGATGCCCGAAATTTTCGTTTAGGTTCAAGCAGCGTGATTTTGTCCATAATTTAATCTGCTTACCGATGATCGGTCTTGATCTTATCTTGGGATTGGACTGGTTATCTGAGAACCATGTCCTGCTTGATTGTTCTACAAAGTCGGTGTACTTTATGCCAGAAGATACAGAAGGGCCGGTCGTGGTGAATAATTATTACTTGAATTTGATGATGGTGAACTATTCTGGAATCGAATGTCAGGGTATCCTGTTGTTAACCACTGGTGTTTTGGGTGATGATCAAAGGTTGGATCAGATTCCGGTAGTGTGTAAGTTTCCGGAAGTGTTTCCCGATAATATTGAGGAATTTCCACCTAACCGAGAGGTCGAGTTTGCTATTGAGTTGGTGCCTGGGGCGGGACCAATCTCAAGTGCTCCTTATAGAATGTCACCATTAGAGATGGCCGAGCTAAAGTCTCAGTTAGAGGAATTGTTGGGTAAGAATTTTATCCGACCGAGTGTTTCCCCATGGGGTGCTCCAGTGTTATTGGTAAAGAAGAAAGATGGAAGTATACGGCTCTGTGTGGATTACAGGCAGCTGAACAAGGTCACCATAAAGAATAAGTACCCGTTGCCGAGAATTGATGATCTCATGGATCAGTTACAAGTAGTTGGAGTTTTCTCTAAGATTGATTTGCGATCCGGTTATCACCAGATAAGGGTGAGGGGTGAGGATATCCCTAAGACCGCTTTCAGGACTCGTTATGGTCATTATGAGTATACTGTAATGTCTTTTGGGTTGACGAACGCTCCTGCAGTGTTTATGGATTACATGAATAGAGTATTCCGTCCGTTTCTGGATAAATTCGTTGTTGTCTTCATTGACGACATACTGATTTATTCCAAGACTGAAGAAGAGCATCCAGAACACTTGCGGACCGTGTTGCAGATTTTAAAGGAGAAGAAACTCTATGCGAAACTGTCTAAGTGTGAGTTCTGGAAGAGCGAGGTGAAGTTTTTGGGTCACGTGGTGAGTAAGAAGGGAATAGCCGTAGATCCAACTAAGGTGGGAGCTGTGATGGATTGGAGGCAACCAACCACAGTAACCGAGATAAGTTTTCTGGGTTTAGCTGGCTATTACAGAAGGTTCATCAAGGGCTTTTCGCAATTAGCCTTGCCGTTGACAAAGTTAACCCGCAAAGATACCCCATTTGTTTGGACTCCTGAGTGCGAGGAGAGCTTTCAGGCAATGAAGAAAAAGTTGACCACTGCACCTATGTTAGTGTTATCTGAGCCAAACGAGCCTTTTGAGGTATACTGTGATGCCTCGTTAAAGGGTCTAGGATGCGTGCTGATGCAGCATCATAATGTGGTGGCGTATGCCTCACGACAGTTGAGACCTCATGAAGTTAGTTACCCTACGCACGATTTGGAACTCGCTGCGGTCGTGTTTGTCTTGAAGGTGTGGAGGCATTATCTCTATGGGGTTAAGTTCCAAGTCTTCTCCGATCACAAGAGCTTGAAATACCTCTTTGATCAGAAAGAGCTTAATATGAGGCAAAGGAGGTGGATGGAATTATTGAAGGACTACGACTTTGAGTTGAATTACAATCCGGGAAAGGCAAATGTAGTGGCGGATGCGTTAAGTCGGAAGTCGTTATATGTGGCTTGGATGATGCTTCAAGAGGAGAAGTTGCTCAAGGGATTCGAGAGTCTAAAAATTGGTGCTCAAGAAGTATCTGGAAACTTGTGTTTGAGCCGATTAGAAATCTCAAGTGACTTTAAGTCCGAACTCCTAAAGGCTCATGAAAATGATGAAGCGTTATGGAAGGTGTTACTGGCTATCGAACAAGGAAAACAGTGGAGAGTGTCGGAAGAAAAAGATGGGTTATGGAGATTCAAGGGTAGGATCATTGTGCCAGATGTTGGCACTTTGAGGCAAGATATCTTAAAGGAGGCACACAAAAGCGGATACTCCATTCACCCGGGAAGTACTAAGATGTACCATGATTTAAAGGCGATATTTTGGTGGCCGGGTATGAAGAATGATGTGGCAAAATATGTTTCAAAGTGTTTAACTTGTCAAAAGGTAAAGATTTAACATCAAAGACCTTCTGGGATGTTGCAACCTTTAGAGGTTCCGCAATGGAAGTGGGAAAGTATTGCAATGGACTTTGTGTCAGGATTGCCAAGGACTAGGATTGGTTTTGATGCCATCTGGGTTATTGTGGACCGACTGACGAAGTCAGCTTACTTTTTGCCCATTCGGATGACTTACACCCTTGAGGAGCTAGCACGGTTATACATAAAGGAGATTGTGAGACTTCATGGTGTACCTGCTACTATAATCTCTAATAGAGATCCTCGTTTCACTTCAAGGTTCTGGGGTACATTTCAGAAAGCTTTTGGAACTCGATTAAGCTTGAGTACAGCGTACCATCCTCAAACAGATGGTCAATCCGAGAGGACGATCCAAACCCTAGAGGATATGTTGAGAGCTTGTGTTTTGGACCAACTGGCGAGTTGGGATCGGTATATGCCGTTAGTGGAGTTTGCATACAATAATAGTTACCATGCGAGCATCGGAATGGCTCCATATGAGGCATTGTATGGGAGGAAATGTCAATCTCCGCTATGCTGGTATGAAGCTGGAGAGAAAGGCTTGTTGGGGCCAGAAATGATAGCTGAGACCACTGAACAAGTTAAGAAAATTCGAGATAGGATGCTTACGGCGCAGAGTCGCCAGAAGAGTTACGCCGATCAGAGGCGGAAGCCCTTGGAATTTGAAGAAGGAGATCATGTTTTCCTGAAGGTTACTCCAACCACAGGAGTAGGTAGGGCGATTAAAGCAAAGAAGTTGAATCCTCGATACATTGGTCGATTTCAGATCCTGGAGAGGATTGGACCGGTGGCGTATCGAATGGCTCTACCACCTCATCTTTCGAACCTGCACGACGTATTTCACGTGTCGCAGCTTCGGAAGTACACTCCTGATGCTAGCCATGTGTTAGAACCTGAATCGGTTCAGTTAAGGGAAGATTTGACGCTTCCAGTGGCTCCAGTCAGAATCGATGATACTGGTATCAAACGGTTGCGTGGAAAAGAGGTTTCATTGGTCAAAGTGGCATAGAGTCGAGGCGGTGTCGAGGAACACACTTGGGAACTTGAATCGGAGATACAAACGGATTATCCGCACTTATTCTCAGGTAATTGGATTTGAGTTTTGTGGGCAAAATTCCCAATTAGGTGGGTAGGATGTAAGACCCGGTTAATTAACGGCTAATTAACCCATAAATGAGAATTTATTCTAGAAAGCCAAAAATGTTATTTTTATGGCTTAATATGATAGAGGAGATTGGGACGAGAATTTCGGTACCAATTTTATAGAAAACGGACCAAGATTGGACCGAACGGGCCAAACCGGACCCAAAGTGGGCCCTTGGCCCAACTAAACTAAACTAAAACCCTAGTTTTCAGCACTCTCTCTCCTCACAACACACAAACACACGCTAAAAATTAAGATGGAGGGGGGAAGAACACTCTCTCTAGTTCTCTCCCTTGGTTGATCTTCAAACCACCATAACTTTTGATCTAGAGCTCCGATTGCCGCACCATTTGTGGCCACACGTTCACTGCAGAAACCTCTACAATCAATCTTGAGGTAAGTGATGAGCAGATAATTTATACACTTTTTGGTATTATTTTTAGTATATTTTTAGTAGAATCTAGTTACTTTTAGGGATGTTTTCATTAGTTTTTATGTTAAATTCATATTTCTGGACTTTACTATGAGTTTGTGTGTTTTTCTGTGATTTCAGGTATTTTCTGGCTGAAATTGAGGGACTTGAGCAAAAATCAGATTCAGAGGTTGAAGAAGGACTGCTGATGCTGTTGGATTCTGACCTCCCTACACTCAAAATGGATTTTCTAGAGCTAAAGAACTCAAAATGGCGCGCTTCCAATTGTGTTGGAAAGTAGACATCCAGGGCTTTTCAGCAATATATAATAGTCCATACTTTTCCCAAGTTTAGATGACGCAAATTGGCGTTCAACGCCAGCTCTTTGCCTAATTCTGGCGTCCAGCGCCAGAAACAAGTTGCAAAGTGGAGTTCAACGCCCAAACTGGCACAAAAGCTGGCGTTCAACTCCAAGAATGACCTCTCCACGTGTAGACTTCAAGCTCAGCCCGAGCACACACCAAGTGGGCCCCTGAAGTGGATTTATGGATCAATTACTTACTTCTGTAAACCCTAGTAGCTAGTTTATTATAAATAGGACCTTTTACTATTGTATTAGACATCTTTGGATTATCTCTTGATCTATTAATCACGTTTGGGGGCTGGCCACTCGGTCATGCCTACCCTATATTCACTTATGTATTTTCATACGGTAGAGTTTCTACACTCCATAGATTAAGGTATGGAGCTCTGCTGTTCCTCAAAGATTAATGCAAAGTACTACTGTTTTTCTATTCACTTCAACTTATTCCGCTTCTAAGATATTCATTCGCTCTTCAACCTGAATGTGATGAACGTGACAATCATCATCATTCCATATGAACGCGTGCCTGACAACCACTTCCGTTCTACATTAGATTGAATGAGTATCTCTTAGATCTCTTAATCAGAATCTTCGTGGTATAAGCTAGATTGATGGCGGCATTCATGAGAGTCCGGATAGTCTAAACCTTGTCCGTGGTATTCCGAGTAGGACTCTGAGATTGAATGACTGTGACGAACTCCAAACTCGCGAGTGTTGGGCGTAGTGACAGACGCAAAAGGATAGTAAATCCCATTCCAGTATGATCGAGAACCTCCAAGATGATTAGCCATGCAGTGACAGCGCATCGGACCATTTTTACAAAGAGGAATAGGATGCAACCAACGACAAGGGTGATGCCTCCAGACGATTAGCCGTGCTGTGACAGAGCATTTGGACCATTTTCCCGAGAGGATTGAAAGTAGCCATTGGCACCGGTGACATCCTTACACAAAGCCAGCCATAGAAAGGAGTAAGACTGATTGGATGAAGACATCAGGAAAGCAGAGGTTCAGAGGAATGAATGCATCTCCATACGCTTATCTGAAATTCTCACCAATGATTTACATAAGTATTTCTATCCTTCTTTTATTACTAAATTTCGAAAACTACATAACTATTTTATAACCGCCTGACTGAGATTTACAAGGTGACCATAGCTTGCTTCATACCAACAATCTCCGTGGGATTCGACCCTTACTCACGTAAGGTATTACTTGGACGACCCAGTGCACTTGCTGGTTAGTTATGCGAAGTTGTGAAGATATGTTCAGACCATGGTTCTGTGCATCCATTTTTGGTGCCATCGCCAGGGAATCAATTTCGAACAATAATTCACAACCTGAGTAACAATTTGGCTGTAGGGTATGTCAGGCGTGTCATGTTTGAGTTACATACTAAAGCTTGGCTGGCTATTAAGCCATGCCTGACCCCTTTGATTGGAGCTTTAGACTAAAGAGCATAAGATTCCTGGAATTCATATTAAAAATTTTGGAATCCTTATTTTTCTTTTTCAAAATGATTTTCGAAAAACATTAAAAGAAAATACAAAAAAATCATAAAATCATAAAAAAGCAAAAATATTTCATGTTTCTTGTTTGAGTCTTGAGTCAAGTTGAAAGTTTGGTGTCAATTGCATATTCATCTTGCATTTTTCGAAAAATTTTCGAAAAACTACTAACCTTTTTCAAAAACTATTTTCGAAAATCACTAACTCTTTTTCAAAAATTATTTTCGAAAATCTTTCTCCCTCATCTCCTTCTAATTATTTATTCATCTACTAACACTTCTCTTCATCTCACATCACTGCTCCTATCCTCACCTTTGTGTTTGGATTCTCCATTCTCCCCTTCTTTACATTATATTCTTTGCTCACACAAAGGAATCTCTATACTGTGACATAGAGGATTCCTCTTCTTTTCTTTTTCTCTTCTCTTTCTTATGAGCAGGGACAAAGAAAAAGGCATTCTTGTTGAAGCTGATCCAGAACCTGAAAGGACTCTGAAA
>NC_029790.2:107669325-107702483 GCF_000816755.2 Arachis ipaensis | reverse complement strand
ATATTGGCTCAGAATAAAATATTGACTCAGCAAGTCAATATGATTTCTCAGAGTCTGAATGGAATGCAAGCTGCATCCAACCGTACTCAAGAGGCATCTTCTGAAGAAAAAGCTTATGATCCTGAAAACCCTGCAATAGCAGAGGTGAATTACTTAGGTGAACCTTATGGAAACACCTATAATCCATCATGGAGAAATCATCCAAATCTCTCATGGAAAGATCAACAAAAGCCTCAACAAGGCTTTAGTAATGGTGGAAGAAACAGGTTTAACAATAATAAACCTTTTCCATCATCCACTCAGCAACAGACAGAGAACTCTGAACAAAATACCTCTAATTTAGCAAACTTAGTCTCTGATCTATCTAAGGCCATTGTAAGTTTCATGAATGAAACAAGGTCTTCCATTAGAAATTTGGAAGCACAAGTGGGCCAGCTGAGTAAAAGGATCACTGAAATCCCTCCTAGTACTCTCCCCAGCAATACAGAAGAGAATCCAAAAGGAGAGTGCAAGGCCATTGAATTGATCACCATGGCCGAACCTGTAAGGGAAGGAGAGGACGTGAATCCCAAGGAGGAAGACCTCCTGGGACATCCAGTGATCAATAAGGAGCTTCCCTCTGAGGAACCAAAGGACTCTGAGGCTCAACTAGAGACCATAGAGATTCCATTAAACCTCCTTATGCCCTTCATGAGCTCTGATGAGTATTCCTCTTCTGAAGAGAATGAATTAAATAAGGACAACCTTGTGTTTACACCTCAAGGATCTCTCTCTGCATCCATGGAGAGGAAGCATAAAAAGCTTCTCTCAAAGCAGAGTCAACCAAAGCCCCCACAGTCAAACTCTAAGTTTGGTGTTGGGAGGCCACAACCAAACTCTAAGTTTGGCGTCAAACCCCCATATCCAAACTCTAAGTTTGGTGTTGGGAGTTCTCAACAAAACTCTGCACATCTGTGAGGCTCCATGAGAGCCCACTGTCAAGCTATTGATATTAAAGAAGCGCTTGTTGGTAGGCAACCCAATGTTTATTTATCTAATTTTATTTTTGTTTTTCATGTTTTCTTAGGTTCATGATCATGTGGAGTCACAAAATAAACGAAAAATTTAGAAACAGAATCAAAAACAGCGGAAGAAAAATCACACCTTGGAGGAAGCACCTGTCTGGCGTTCAACGCCAGAACAGAGCATGGTTCTGGCGCTGAACGCCCAAAATGGGCAGTATCTGAGCGCTGAATGCCCAAAATGGGTAGCATCTGGGCGCTGAACGCCAGAATTGCACCCTGGAGAAGAGCTGGCACTGAACGCCCAGAACAAGCATGGTTCTGGCGTTCAACGCCAGAAATGGGCAACAAATGGGCGTTGAACGCCCAAAATGGGCACCAACCTGGCGCTGAACGCCCAGAGTTGTGTGCAAGGGCATTTTACATGCCTAATTTGGTGCAAGGTTGTAAATCCTTGAACACCTCAGGATCTGTGGACCCCACAGGATCACCTCAGGATCTGTGGACCCCACAGGATCCCACCTACCTCCACTCACTTTTTTGGTGTGGTAAAAGCATAAGCTTTTTGTTTTTCCATTACCATTGATGGCACCTAAGACCGAAGAATCCTCTAGAAAAGGAAAAGGGAAGACAAAAGCTTCTACCTCCGAGTCATGGGAGATGGAAAGATTCATCTCCAAAGCTCATCAAGACCACTTCTATGATGTTGTGGCCAAGAAGAAGGTGATCCCTGAGGTCCCTTTCAAACTCAAGAAAAATGAGTATCCGGAGATCCGACATGAAATCCAAAGAAGAGGTTGGGAAGTCCTAACAAACCCCATCCAACAAGTCGGCATCCTAATGGTTCAAGAGTTCTATGCCAATGCATGGATCACTAGGAACCATGATCAAAGTAAGAACCCAAATCCAAAGAATTATGTTACAATGGTTCGGAGGAAATACTTAGATTTTAGTCCGGAGAATGTGAGGTTGGCGTTTAACTTGCCTATGATGCAAGGAGATGAACGCCCCTACACTAGAAGGGTCAACTTTAATCAAAGGTTGGACCAAGTCCTCATGGACATATGTGTGGAAGGAGCTCAATGGAAGATTGACTCCAAAGGCAAGCCGGTTCAACTAAGAAGATTGGACCTCAAGTCTGTGGCTAGAGGATGGTTGGAGTTCATCCAACGCTCCATCATCCCCACTAGCAACCGATCTGAAGTTACTGTGGACCGGGCCATCATGATCCATAGCATCATGATTGGAGAGAAAGTAGAAGTTCATGAAATCATCTCCCTTGAACTCTACAAAATAGCCGAAAAGCCCTCCCCTGGGGCAAGGCTAGCTTTTCCTCATCTTATCTGCCATCTATGTTATGTGGCATTTATGTATCCGGTGGTAATACTTGAAAACAAAGTGCTTAGGGCCACGGCCAAGACTCATAAAGTAGCTGTGTTCAAGAATCAACATACTGAACTAGGAGAATCAAATAACACTATCTAAACTCTGAGTTCCTATAGAAGCCAATCATTTTGAATTTCAATGGATAAAATGAGATGCCAAAACTATTCAAAAGGCAAAAAGCTACAAGTCCCGCTCATCTGATTGGAGCTATGTTTCATTGATAGTTTGGAATTTATAGTATATTTTCTTCTTTTTATCCTATTTAATTTTCAGTTGCTTGGGGACAAGCAACAATTTAAGTTTGGTGTTGTGATGAGCGGATAATTTATACGTTTTTTGGCATTGTTTTTAGTATATTTTTAGTAGAATCTAGTTACTTTTAGGGATATTTTCATTAGTTTTTATGTTAAATTCACATTTCTGGACTTTACTATGAGTTTGTGTGTTTTTCTATGATTTCAGGTATTTTCTGGCTGAAATTGAGGGACTTGAGCAAAAATCAGATTCAGAGGTTGAAGAAGGACTGCTGATGCTGTTGGATTTTGACCTCCCTGCACTCAAAATGGACTTTCTAGAGCTACAGAACTCAAAATGGCGCTCTTCCAATTGCGTTGGAAAGTAGACATCTAGGGCTTTCCAGAAATATATAATAGTCTATACTTTTTCTAAGTTTAGATGATGCAAACTGGCGTTCAACGCCAGCTCTCTGCCCAATTCTGGCGTCCAGCGCCAGAAACAAGTTGCAAAGTGGAGTTCAACGCCCAAACTGGCACAAAAGCTGGCGTTCAACTCCAAGAATGACCTCTCCACGTGTAGACTTCAAGCTCAGCCCAAGCACACACCAAGTGGGCCCCTGAAGTAGATTTATGCATCAATTACTTACTTCTGTAAACCCTAGTAGCTAGTTTATTATAAATAGGACCTTTTACTATTGTATTAGACATCTTTGGATTATCTCTTGATCTATTGATCACGTTTGGGGGCTGGCCACTCGGCCATGCCTACCCTCTATTCACTTATGTATTTTCATACGGTAGAGTTTCTACACTCCATAGATTAAAGTGTGGAGCTCTGCTGTTCCTCAAAGATTAATGCGAATTCTCACCAATGATTTACATAAGTATTTCTATCCTTCTTTTATTACTAAATTTCGAAAACTACATAACTATTTTATAACCACCTGACTGAGATTTACAAGGTGACCATAGCTTGCTTCATACCAACAATCTCCGTGGGATTCGACCCTTACTCACGTAAGGTATTACTTGGATGACCCAGTGCACTTGCTGGTTAGTTATACGAAGTTGTGAAGATATGTTTAGACCATGGTTCTGTGCATCCGTTTTTGGTGCCATCGCCAGGGAATCAATTTTGAACAATAATTCACAACCTGAGTAACAATTTCGCATACCAGTAAGCCATGTTTTGCTCTTCGAAATTCCAGCCCTTGTTTTCGAGTTTCATGGGTGAAATGTTGAGATTTTGGGTTCTTTGATGTTATAGGATCCAACTCTCTTGAAGGAGAAGGTTAATCTTGTCTCCTTGGACCTTGGGTATGGTAAGATTCTCAAACCTAGTGTAATTTGTTATTCTATGATGTTTGGGTATTAAGATGTTGTGTATGGATATGATGATTGTGGCTTAGGTTATGTATATGTGAATATTGGAGCTTGATTAGTGATTTTAGAAAGCTTGGAGAAGGGTTTTGTGTGATAAAATCTGTTCTTGGAGGTGTTGATACCTTGAGGGCTTGTGGACAAGTGCGTGGTACCATGTTGATGGTGAGTATGATGTTGATTATGTATAATGATGGTTAATTGGAAATGGTATTATTGGAAATTGGGATGAGGAAGGATGTATGACATGATATTGTGTTTGTCCTTTAGCCATTTGATTGAGAAGTGTTAAAATGGTTAGATGTGGTTTTGGGAAACCTTGGTAAAGTGTCAATGTGTGAGTTGAGGATGGCTTGATGTTGATTTTGGTACATTTTGATTGATTTCAAAGAAAATGGATGAAATTGGCATGTTTTGATTGATTTTGAAAAGAGTTGAAAGTGGCTTGTTTTGAAAATGGCACCTAATGGTTTTGTATAAAAACATGGTTTTTGGGCATACTTTGACGGGACATAACTTGGACTACGGATCTCTGATTTGTGCCAAATCTATTTAAAAATGAAATTGGATCCAGGATGTCCATGCCGTTCGAAGAACGGGTGAAAAACAATTTAAAATGAGAAAGTTATGTCCGTCGAAAGATTGGGGGTTGAATCTGTAAATTCTGCAGCTTTTAACTTAGAAAATTTTTAGCAGAATGACCCTCCACGCGTAGGGGCACTTGGCACGTACGCGCCGTTCTTCGAGAAAGCACCATCCACGCGTGCGCGTGGTGTGCGCGGGCGCGTCGATGCGCTGTACCAAATGCCCAGCCATTTTCCCGAGAGTTGTGCCAGAGTTGTGCCAGTTTTGTGCCTGGGGCGCAAGAGCACCCACGCGTACGCGTGGCTGACGCGTGCGCATCATTGGCTAATTTTCAATCCGTGCGTCGATGAGTTTTAACGCCATCCACGCGTGCGCGTGGAGTGCGCGTACGCGTGGCCCTGTTTTCTTCCCAAAGTTGATTTTTGAGTTTTAAAAGCCAAATTTTATACTTCTAAGCCTCCGATCTCACCATTTATGTCTTAAATCATTACGATGTGCCTAGCAGGAGAAGCGGGGCTAGCAAATATGGTAACTTGCGAGTGAAGTAAGGGAAAAATGAATGATCAATGAGGATCAAAAATGATCATGTGAGATACGGAGGATGGCGGTGGAAGTGCTTGTTATGCCATGGGCCGAAAGGCCATAATTGTTGATGAATTGGCTGGTTATGGATTTAACCGTGAGCCGGATGGCTAGATTATTGCCGTGTTATGGCGGAGCCATGATTATGGCTAAGTATAAATGCATATATGCTGTTGAATGAATTGTGAATGTTTGCACTTCCACTATCGGAGATGAAGGTTTCCCTGGGAGGAAGCAGTGGCTAGCAACCACGTGCTCCAGGTTGAGACTCGAAGCTCTGTTGACCCTATGTCGTAAGTGTGGCCGGGCACTGTGAAAGTCCCGGATGAGCTCGCCCCCGTAAATATTCACCAGTGAGGGTGATGGATATGGATCATGATTATGATCAAGTTTATGATGAGTATAACTCGAGTTGGGGATGTGCGACAGAGGGACAGTCCAATGGTTAGCTACCAGGACTTGTCGGGTTGGCTCTATAACCGACAGATGATATCATCAGCCACTAGGGACAGGCATTCATCATATGCATACTATATGAATTGTTTGTGATTGCCTATTTGACTGCATATTACTTGCTAATTGTCTAAATGCCTTATCTGTTCCTATTTGTAAACCTCTTGTCTGATATAACTGTCTTTGCTATATTATACTCCTCCTGGTGGTTGGGAGGTCTGAAGGAATTGGAAAGGGAAGTATTAGTTAGACTGAAGAATCTTTAGTCAGTTGCCACTTATGGTTTTGCTTGTTTATAAGCTTTGATATTATCTGGAGGAAGTTCTAGGATTGCCTTCGGCTTTCCTCTATTATTATGTATTATATATGTGGAAGCTGTTACCATGCTGGGGACCTCTGGTTCTCACCCATGCGGATTTTGTGGTTTTCAGATGCAGGACGCGAGGCTCCTCATTGAGGTATGCTGGAGACTTCTGGATTAGTGAAGATCCTTGTTTTCGGGACTCTGTTTTGGTTTATATATCTTGTTTAGATACTTTTATCTCCATTAAATAATACAAACTGTGATGACTCCTCTTATAGGAGGTTTTGGAGAATAGGTTTCTGTATTTATGTCCCTTTGGGTTTCCTTTGGGGTTTCCTTATTTTATTATATGTATATATTGCTATGCTCGGACCGGTTATCTTCGCAGCCGGATTTTGAGTCTTGATATTCCTATTTTTGACACTCTTTGTATATATATGATCTCGCGTTAGCTTATCCCTGTTCGTCACGTTATCGATCGGAGTGTTGCGCGTTCGAGTTACGGTTTTTGTTTACCCCTTTTTCTACAAAGGCTCCTAGTTATAATCAATTATTCATCCTACTATAGGTACTAAATTCTTGTTTTAGAGGTCGTAATACCTTGCCATCTCTGAATTATGACTTAAGCATAAGACTCTGTATGGTAGGGTGTTACATATTACACGAACAACATGAAGAGATGTATTCAATTCATATCCAATGGGTCTAGGATCCACTATGAAGACAATTTTCTTGTTCATTAACTGAGAAATCATGCTATTCGGAACAGTGTAATCATCTTTTGACTAAGGAAAAAAAATAGAATAGGTCATTAGCAAAATTCACATACCTGAACCATAAACACTAAACTGAAAACAAGGACAATTAAATTAAATTAAAACCAAAATGATTACTTGGGAGGAATTTTCTTCGTCTATAAAAAATTCTGAACAACTCTTTTTGAGTATTTGCATCACCTCATCATCCTCAAGTATGAAAATATTGCTGCCATTTGAATGGGAAACAATAATTTTGATCCGATACCTAAATAATGTAAACAAAAGCAAAATATACACTGAGAAATAGGTGCAGAAGATGCAATAAAGCAAAAAGAAAACTGGTACCAACAACTCGGAGAGATAAAATAGATACCTTCTTATGACATCAACACACTCAACTCTACACAGATAACAATAAAATAAATTCCTAACATAACAAACAGGTGCATTACACAAACAGCAGTAGTACCACCACTTCTGATGTTTCAGAACGTCAATAATCTCACCGATCAAAAAACAAATATGATCCTGTAGAGAAACAATAATTGGTATATTATGATACATGTTTTATCATACTACACATGTTGAAACACAGTTCAGACGGTTGAGAACATAAACATAAATACTAACATTTCTTGATGCAGAAGAATATATTTTAGCACAAAGAATGTCAGCAAGCATCTCTTTAATGCTATGCAGTTGTATTGGAACACCAGATATGACTTGGTTGTCATAACTTCTAAGCTGTCCACACTGAGAGAAGTCTTCAAGTATTGGGCTAAAGGCCGAATCAGAACTAACATCCTTAAAATTTGGAAGCAAAGCATGAATTACAAAACGCAGCCAACTTTGTAAAGTATGAGTAAAAATCATATTGGCATGTAAAGAATACCATTCAAAACAACAGACAAAGAATTAGAAACTGGGGATCAACAAACTATATCTAAAAATGATTCCTCCAATTCATTAATATCTAACATAAAGAAAGAGTACTAACCTTGATGCATTGATCAGCCTGAAGTTTGTTGAAAAAACATGCATCACTAATAACATTGATGATTTTAAAGGTACCGCAATAACCGCGAGTGTTAATCCTCTTTCCTTGAACTTTGAAAACAATCTATTTCCCAATGAGTTGATGAAAAAACTGTGGACAGTATTGGTGCTCAATTTTCTGTCATAGATATTGAAAAGTGATCACTAATTAATGGACAAAATTGAAGAATAAGAAATAGTTATTGATACACTATACAGAAATAAAATTTAAGAGAATTAAACATACCTCCAGTTCATCTTCTAACAACAAAAACACATCAGAACACGTTCTCCCTAATAGCTTAGTGGCTGCACTGTCTAACAAGACAAACTTTCCACAAGAAGTCCCATCTTCAACAACTATCTTAATCCTGTAACTATAACCAAGAAAGTAAATATCAGATTAATCTATTTGTGAGTCTCACAAGAAGCTGATACGTGAAGCTTACTTACATTATTGAATCAGAACAGATGAAAGAAAATTTTTAAATCATAACCTGGATTTACCTGCTGGACCTCTCTGCCGCACAGCTGACAATGAAACACATTATCATCACCTACAATTGGATGACCACAAACACAAGAAAAGACCCACCACTCTGAATCTTCAACAATCTCTTTAATTTTTCCAACCACAAAAATTGTCCATCCTATTAAAATAAAAAATTTATCAATTGAATCGACAAAGCATGTATACAATATGCAAAAATCAATTAACATGAGTACTTCTTACATAGCACTAAAAGATGTTAAAAACCTAATAGTACACACCTCATTGTTTCCCTTAAGATTAGAAATAGTCCATATTAGCTTCCAATCAAAAGATTCATCATCAATAACAGATACTAAATCCCCAATCTCATTATTACGCAGTCTACTGAAATGGTCGCTTGCAATACGGTACCTATGAAAAAAAATTAATTAATATTAGGGTAAAAGAATTTCAGGAAAACAACTAGAGAGAGAGAGTGTGTGAGTGAGAGAGAGACTGAGAGAGAAAGAGAGTGAGTGAGTGAGTGAGTGAGCAATAGAGAGAGAGAGAGAGAGAGAGAGAGAGAGAGAGAGAGAGAATGAGCGATTGAGCAATAGAGATAGAGAGTGAGGGACTGAGCAATAGCGAGAAAGGCAGAAATTTTCAGTTCAGTGGGACAAAATTTCAGGAGAATTGAATCGAACTAACTCATTCAGAAAATTCACAGTTTCCTACATATCAGGGTTGATTGAAACCCGAAAAACATTGATCACATTTTGGAGACTAACTTTATCTACAAATCACAAAACACAATAAGAAGAAATTAATTCATAAAGAAACAATTCATTGGTAAACAAAAATATATAAACAAATCAAACTAAGACATGTGTGCAACATGGACAACTTTTCACCTCTATTGACTTTAATCTTGAAAGATTGCAAAATAAGAACTGGTGGTCTCTGATACTTTTTCAAACAATTGATGTCTATAAGAGCAGAATAGTCACCAACAAGATTGCAGGGGATTTTCTTCCTGGGTAATCATTATAATAAATGAGCCACAACAATAGAACAATTCAACAGTAATAAAAAAATGAAAAACAGACATAACATAATTTAAAAATAAGATGAAAAATAGAAAGCCAATGGATACCCATCAGCAAAAATCTGTTTTCCTTTTCAATCCGCACAGGACCCCAACAAAATCTGTTTAGTTAAATTATAGCAGAAAAGATTAAACCGCCGGATACAATACCAGGAGACATTTCATTGAGTTGTTATTAATCTCATCACTTTAAAACACCTTTATTCCGGATCAATTTTGGAAAAGTGAAACTTACCTATTAAGTACTCATAATCAGTGTGCTTTTGAAGAATCTCATCCATAGAGGTTAAACTTAAACCAGGATTAGGTATGACCCTATTTGCAGTTGCAACAACAGAGGTACTACACTTGAAAAGGATGCGGAACCGATGTCTTGTAACCCTAACCAATCCACCATTAGGTATCACTTTGAAGTTGGAAATAATGAATATGTGTCCTTCTTTCAACTGATGAATAAAAGTTGTGATCAAATCATCCTCAACAATTGCTTGGACCTTGTGGTGCTGGAAATTAAAAAAGAGAAAAAGATCTTCTGATCATTTCTAAATATCATACCATGACATATTACATGCTAAAACTGATCACACACATAATTTTAGAATACAGAATTTAGTTAACTAAAAACTGAGTTTTTGGTAGCGCGCACACACACACACACACACACACACACACACACACTCACCTGCTTATCCATCAAGACCACATGTAAGAGTTTCTGCATATTTTCATTAACAATGGTAGCATCTTCCCAAATGGTCAAGATCTTAGCCTCAATACTCCAAGTTTCCTTCCATGGAGAGATTTTATGAAGAGGATCAATAGTAAGACTCATCTTATCAATAAATAAATTGTAAAGATGAAAGAATGTGGATGAAAAAAAACAAAGAACAAAATATCGGCGACAGAAAATTGTGTGGGATCTGAGATTTATCTCAACAGAAGGGAATGCAAGGGAAAAAAGACAAGTAAGGAACAAGTGATAGCTCTTGAAAAATCTCCACAATACTCCATCACGTCATTAGTACTTATACCAGAGAAATGAGCAAGTTTGTAAGGCAAAGCTTGTAGAATACGTTTCTCTTAGACTCCTTGGCTAGATTGATTGATTGATTGACATATGACATTCAATGTGTCCATAGGTAATTAAATTAGATATACTCATACCTCTATATAATATAGTTATGTCATATCAACCTATCTATGAATCTATATACATCTATCTATCTATCTATCTATCTATAATCTATAAATCTATAAAGAAATCATACCTACTGATTGATCCTATGTTTGACTATATAAGAATACTATTCCCAATAAGTATGACTGGTGAAATAGAAGACATGTCAACTTATTGCCAATCAGAAACATAGATTGCATTATTGAAACTGAAAATTGATAATCAACTCTTGAGCCCAATCATTAAATCAAGAAGACAACAATAAGAAAGCAAGAAGATTAACTCAGATAAAGAACAGCAAAAATATTTTATCCAAACGAATCAATTAAACCTACAAAATGAAACCAAAGTAGCAGTGAATTAGAGGATGTACAAAATTAACTAACAGATCCAAAGTACAACGATGAATAATTAATGACATCAAGCACAAAAATAACACAACCAAAAACCCTCTCCAAACTTGAAAATGAAACAAACAAAAAATTTTACCGTCGCACGGTCATGCGGATGATTGAAACGGCAGCGAGAACCATAGCCACAGAATGCAGCCCTCAAATAGTAGATACAATAAGACCCATCAAGCCTTTCGCAAACCCATCAGCAACAGAAGAAGGCGCATCAGCTTTGCAAAGGAGCAAATTTTTTTCATTTTTGGAAAACCCATGATAAACATTAGATTCTGCGGGAAACCCATTAATCAGTTTGGGGGAATAATAACCGATGATAAATGTTACGTAATGTGCTCCAAGCCTTGTGACAACTATAAAAACCTATTTTTGGGATAATTGGAAGAAAGAGAAGCCCCCTAATTGAAGAACAGCATCCATCGCGACTCTCATTGAATCACACAACCAACAAATAAAATCGATGACCTCAAGAGAACAGTTCGCACCTCTGGGTACTTGGCTTTCTGATTCTGGAGAGGACGAGTGCGAGCGAGTGATCGTTGAGCTGACGGAAACCAAATCGGGTTTCAAAGTGAGAAAAAAAAAGAGAAGAAGGGACCCGTAAATAAAAAAAATGAAGAAAAAGAACAAGATGACTTATGTGTTAATGAGAATATGGCACCCTTGAATTGACATTTTTTGCCAAAAAAGAAAATTAAAAAAACTAATGAGATATATATTTTTTAATAACAATTAAATTTAATCTTAGATTGAATACATTTAAAAATAGTAATGAAAACCATTTTATTAACGAATATCTATATTTTTTTCCCAATTATCAATTTTTTTAACATTGATTAATAATTAATTAATTATTGCATGGGTTTATTTGAAACTGGTAAAATAAAGGTATTTTTTTGTAATTAAAAAGGGATTTGATTAAATACATATAAAAAACTAAAGAGATATATATTTTTTAATAATAATTAAATTTAACCTTAGCTTGAATACATTTAAAAATGGTAATGAAACCATTTTATTAACCAGTATCTATATTTTTTTCCACAATTATCATTTTTTTTAATACTGATTAATAGTTGATTAATTATTGCACCGGTTTATTTGAAACTGGTAAAATAAACACATATTTTTTTTTGTTGTAATTAAAAAAAGGAATTTGATTAAATATATAAATATCATAGTTATATCCACATTAGAATTCACAAGAGACTAACATTGTATTACAAATCAAACAACAATTTATAGTAGTATCTGAACATATTAAACTAAAAAGCATGAAGATCCTCCACAACAACAATTTAAAGTAGTATGTTAACATATTAAACTAAAAAGCATGCAGATCCTCCACAGCCTCATGATCGCTTCCACGTTGGCTGAAAGCATCTTCAACTTCAGGCATAGAATCAACCAGAACATGAATCTGAACAAAATTGAAATCCTCTCAGTTATTGATATTTGTAAGTACTAATAATTGAACAAATTATAAAAACTATATAACCAAACCTTATGCTCATTCATCTCAGCAGCAGCCTCAAAAACATTAATAACGGAGGCATCATCCCAAATTTGTTGAACAATATACACAGATCGATTCATCTCATAACCCACAGGCCTAGCATCAACCATGAATATAACTTTTTTGTGCAAAAGACTTGAAATGAGTTTCAATGGAACAACTTTGTAATAAGATCCCTAAAAACAAAAAAAAAACAAAATAGTTAAAAAATAGCATAATAATAGTTTAGGTTTTCGTTAGGAATGTCAATAGATACAAACTAACTATATATATATATCTATATACTAATTAAAACCACAACTGGAATACAACCTTATTCAACTCTGGGTGATTATCCAAAAAGCTCGAGCATCTTGTCTTTATTATTTACACAACCTCACGATCTTTAAGAACAAATATATTGTTGCCATTTGCATGAGACACTACAATCTTCAAGCAGAATCTTGAAAAGCAGGAGAAAACAAGGAAATTTTGAGTTAACATTGAAATAATAATTAGTTATGAAAACAGAATAAAACTACAAAACACCTTGGGACAGCATGAATGCATTGAAGCTGACATAGATCACATGATAAAATTTGTTTATTAGCTGACACAAGAGAACCACATAAACAAGTTGAGAACCACCACTTATGATTCTTCAAAACAGATGATATAGTTCCGAGAATAAAAACGAAACCACCCTGCCAGCAAAGAAAAAATTAATACAGCATTTCAAATTTCAAATAATTTACAAAGCTATAAATTACTAACTTTTCAGCATATGATATAACAAGAATAACAAAAAAGAAAGAACTAAGAGATTTTATCACAAATGAGGAAAAAAATATACGTTGTCAACATCAGAATAGCAGCGATTGGGTGAAATAAGATCAGTAATAATATCTTCAATAGTTTCTGATTGAATAGAATTATCACACACTACTTGAGTCTTGTAATCTTCAGCAGTTGCATACTGCAAATAGGCATCATAGATTGGTGGAAAAATGGGATCCTGAAGCCTTGCCTGGGATAATTTGGTTAGAATAAGTATCGAATGCATTGATTCAGAAAAAATAAAATTGCATGAACATGTTGTAACATAGGGTGAGAAATCATACATTCATATAATCATCGGTTGCAGCTGATTCCGGATTATAACTAAAGACATTTATAATTTTAAAGGACCCGGAGTAATCTGCATCAACTGCAGAAAGAGTTTCAACCTTGAAAACTTTCTCCTCTCCAACAACATCACCAAATATTTGTGGAGAATATGACCGACAGACCTTGGGAGTTTAATATAAAAGAATCAATAAACTTGAACACAAAAAAAAATAACAAAGATTAAATGAGGTTCAATATGAAAGAGTTCATACTGCAAGCACACTAGGATCAACAGGGAATTCTTCTTCTATCCTGAGAAATGCTTCAGAACAAGTTTTCCCAAATAATTTTGTTACCGCATTATCAAGCAGAACAAACAAAACAGCACACCCAGCATGGTGAATCTTTACCCGAATCCCATATCTAACACAATTGACAACCAAGAATGATAACTAAAACCAAGAAATCTACTTAACAACACATAGACTGATGCATAACAAAGAACTAACCAAAAATGCAAAAGATTGATAATTAATCCATTCCATAATAGAGTTACATATGAACCTTACTTGACCATAACATGTTCAACACATAAACCACAAGCATCACAAAGGTAGAGATCATCATGCTCAACAACGACATGACCACATACACATGAGTAGTACCACCAATTTGGTTCATCCATAACTTCCTTAATTGTCCCAGTAACAAAGTAATGAGCATCCTGTAAAATTTTAAAAACAATCATATAAACCCAACACACATGTTTCAGAAATTCAAGTTTAAGTATTAAATGGGGAGTTTGCCAATCTAAAATAGTACCCCGTTATCTACATGAAGATCTTGAATATTACTGATCTCTTTGGGATTGAAATAATCACCATCAACTTTAGAAACTAAGTATCCAAGGTCATTGGTCACAAGTCTTGAGAATCCATAACTGGCTACACTAAATCTACATAAAAGATACAATAACTAATCTTCATAACACAAAACATATACATGAATACCAACAAAATAAGCATAGCAGGTTGTAGCTTTACAATATTTTTATGACAACTAACCTGCTTAGGAACTCAACAGACTCAGGAACGTCGGGATTAATGAATAACCTAGAGACATTTATCACATTTTGTAGAATTACTCCACCTGCATGCAAGAATCCTACTCTATTAGCCTCAAACCATATTTAAATTAAAAGGTCAAAAATAAGAAAAGTAAATATTACAGTAAAAATTCGCTGAATATGCCTGAAACTAACCTTCAATTGCTTTGATTTTAAAAGCCTCGAGGACAATCAGTGGAGATCTTGGATATTTTTGTAAGTTATCATATTCCAACAGATCACAAGCATTTCCAAACATATTGCATTGGACCTTTTTGCTGGAGAAATAAGTTTCAAAAGATCAAAAGGATCTAACTATATATTTATTGTTATAAACATAAAGGCTGGAACAAAATAAAAATTGAATGAATAGAAGATAACTACTGATATGGGAGAAAGTCAGAGACATATTACCCATCACTAAAACTTCTAGCACAACTGCTTTGATCAGCTTCCCATATGATGCTACATCTCTTTCTTTTCGAACACCAGTAATGATCCCAACAAAGTCTAATAATTAGATTGAAACATATACAAATTTGAATCAGAAACTACACTTGTTAAAACATAATACTATGATCCTAAAAGGGTAAAGCAAGAAACTTGTACAAACCAATGAGGAAATTGTGGTCCTTTTTCATTTGATCTATTTCATCTATTGATGTAAAACACAAGCCGGAATAAGGTATCCTTGGAGATACCACAGAAACAACAGAGGTCTTGTATTGGAACAAAATTCTGAATCGATGTTTGGTCACTCTGTTCAAACCAGTGTTTGGTACAACTGTAAAATCGGTCATCAAATACAGATCCCCTTCATTTAGAGGCACAACAAACTTTGATATAAGCTGGTCTCTAATCGTTGCTTGGATCTTGTGTAACTGCAATTGAAAAAAATGCTTCATATTTTGAATTTATTAACATATTTAGGTATCCAAATAGCATAAAAACAATTGACTAAAAAATTAAAACAACAAAAACACATCACTTTGCAACCAAAAATAAAAATTCCCTTCTGCATATTTAAAAGAAAAAGAAAAAGAAAAGTTGCAACAACTTAAGGAAATACTAACATAAAATAAAACTGACCTTCTCATCCATTAAGACCATATGCAACAGATTTTGAGAAAGATCCAAAGCAAGATTCTTGTGGTATCACAACTTCACAACTTTAACATGCACTTTCCATGATTCTCTCCAGGGAGTGATTTTCTCCACCAGATCAACACGGTTATTCATTCCCAACATATATAGGATAAGAACAGCAAAAGGAGAAAATATACAGAGAAAATTTCAGAACTAAGATGAGAAGATAAACAGATGAGTTGGAGTTATAAACTCCCAAGGTTAACAAACACTAAAGCTTACAATGAAAGCTTCACATATGGGACAGAGATAGACTAATAGGCATAAAAAAGAGCAAAAAAAATATGGGAAGAGGCCTGTTACAAATTACCAAATACCTACCACATATAGTTGATTTGACAATTCACAATAAAGCAAAAACAAAATTTCATCAGTCAAGTATACCTAACACTATAGTTAATTTCAGTCCAACAGCAGAAAAAAAATTATATAAATTATAATGAGCAAAACCCCCCAAGAAGAAAATTATTTCACAAAAATACCAAGAGCACAAACATAGGAGAGAACCATTGATTTAGAAAAACAAGTAACAATCACCATGATTAAATCAGAAACCAAACAATTCAAAATTAAATGATGGATAAAGAAAACAGTAACAATTAACAGAAAAAAAAAATTGAAACTGGAGAAGGAATCCAGAAAGATTGAAAAGGAGCAGAATGGAACCATAGACCACATATACCTCTTGAACCGCGATGACGACATCTGCTATCCAAAACCGAGAAATCGAGATGGAGAATCACGTATGATCGACAGAGAGAGACAAAGGAACCTTGGGGAGAAAGAACAGACGCAACGAAGAGAACAACACCCTCATGGTGCAATCGAATGGAATCGCAAAGATACCCATACCTTCTCTGCTTGTGGCCAAAACCCAGGAGAGAAGCAGAAACCTCAGCCGAGGGAGCAGGAACGGAGATGGTGCGACGGATGGAGTGAGATTAGGGATGAAGAAGATGGGGTGAGGTCGAAAGGTCTTTTAGGGATCCTAATGAACTGAAACTGATGAATTTGGCAAAACAAAATTACTTAAACTCACATTATCTGACTTTAGTTAGGGTTATGGTTAAATTGAAAGGATTATATTAATAAAAACAAAATTCTGCAACCAAGTATTTTTAGATAATAAAAAAAATATCAATCATTTTAGATATTTAATTTTTGAATTTTATGGAAATTCGTTGTATTAAAAAAAACAATTTGAATTGATTTTTTTAAGAAATAAAAATCTGGTTCATCTATTAAAAAAGATACGTTTTAACTAACAAAAGAAAAAAAACAAAATCAATTGAGATCTGGATAAATTAACCAAATTATGTTAAGAGAGGCCAAGAAAAAATTAATATATGATATTATAAAAAACTTACTACTAATAATATATTCATTACTTAAATATATATGTTAGAAATAACAAAAATAAAATAAAATTGTATGGATAGAGTATAATTTAGATTGATAAACTCTAATAAATGCATAACATTTTAGTGCATAATTAAGTACTTTAAATCTCAATAGTCTAATACAAAATATTTCCTAATACATAGAATTTGTACCAAATTTAAGAGTGAAATAATATTAAACTCGTGCAAAATTATCCTGCACTAAAATAAAATATTTAAAATATCAGATATCAAATTAGAATTTGACCTAAATATTAGAACCAAAATAATAATAAAAAAATAGAAGACAGAAGGCACCAAGAAATTTTTTTCTAACAAAAGATATAATCTAGATTAAAATCATATTTTTTGACAGATTAAAATCAAATTTGCATTGATATCATCTGACTTTTCTTTCTAACAAAAGATTTTATTAATAAAATGGTCATATTTTATTCTTATTAATATATTAAAGATATACTTTCTTTATCTTTTTTTGGAAAAAATAATATCAAATTTAAAAAAGTAAATAACTAAGTTTTTTAATAAAATTGAATATTTTCAAAATCACATAATGAAATAATTTTTTCATATCAAACAAAATAACTGTATTTAAAAAATGGCTTTTTAAACTAAAAAAAAAAGAAGCAAAATAAAATACAAAAATATGAATCATCAAATTTATCCACTAAAGAAGATGGTATCTTTTAAATGAGAACAACAATTATCTGCTTATAGAACATCCCATATTTATATAGACCATTTGATTATATTATATAGAAATCAAAGGTAAATATAAAAGAAGAACACTGATAGACTCTAATAAATGCATAACATTTTAGTGCATAATTAAGTACTTTAAATCTCAATAGTCTAATACAAAATATTTCCTGATACAAAGAATTTGTATCAAATTTAAAAGTGAAATAATATTAAACTCGTGCAAAATTATTCTGCACTAAAATAAAATGTTTAAAATATCAGACATCAAATTAGAATTTGACCTAAATATTAGAACCAAAATAATAATAAAAAAATAGAAGACAGAAAGCACCAAGAAATTATTTTTCTAACAAAAGATATAATTTAGATTAAAATCAAATTTTTTTTTACAGATTAAAATCAATTTTGCATTGATATCATCTGACTTTTCTTTCTAAGAAAAGATAAATAATTCTTTTTTATTAATAAAATGCTCATATTTTATTATTGAATTTTTTTTATCTAGGTATATCAACAAACTAACCCAACAAGTTTAAGCCATTTATTTCGATACTCATGATGAGTCGGCTGAAATTCATTTATTCGGAGTATTCTTTCTTTTTTTTTCTTTTAAATACATTATATATTCTGCAATTTATTTATTTATATATTTATTGGTAAGGTATACTTCATTTTCTCCCCTTATACCGTCTTACATCATCATCGTCATCAATAGATTTTTGTGTTTCAATTTTCGAACTTTCAATCACATCCAATCTCAGTAGTCAGTGGTTACATAACATGTAAAATTGTAAACAAAAAACTGAATTTTTAAGGGAAGATAACGCAGGACCATATATTCATTTTAAAGTAAAAGATTATACTTGCCATTTTTAAAATATTATACATTAAAATTGTGTTAATGTATATATATACTAATATATTCTATATTTATAAAGCGTGTGAATACTCTTCTTTCATAACATCCTTTAATTTTCATTTAATATAATCTAATGCTTCATAAAATATGGTGCATCTAGTGCACACAAAATCGTTGAGACAATTTTACACATACCCCAAAAATTCGATCCATCAACTAAAAAAATATTATTTTTTAAAGATTTTTGACCTAAAAGTGATATTTTTTATCAAAATATTTTTCAAAAAATAAAATAAAAGGATAAATGGGCTGACCCATTTAACCCACCGGGCTTACCATAAAATGGTTCGGGCTAAAAAATTATGGCCGCGAATGAAACGGGTTTAAACGGTCCAACCCATTTAACCCACGGGCTTAACGGTCCGGGCCTAAATAGGCTGGGCTAGCCCGTTTGACAGCCCTACAAAGAAGGCATGGAGACTTAAAGTTAGGGTACTAAGGACTTTGATTGTTCCTTCATTTGGGAATCATAATGTTGCAAATTCAATGGAAGTTGTTCTTGTTGATGCAGATGTGAGTGGTTGTTCATTGTTGATTTTTGGTTGATTTTATTTATGACTTTCTTTGTTCCTAAATTTTAGTTGTTGTGCTTTGTTCCTAAATTTTAGTTGTTGTGGCTATTTTTAGTCTAACAAAATCCAGACAACTGTTAAGAAGCAACTGATAAATAGGTTTAAAGAGAATATTATTGAGGGTCAAACATATCGAATGGCATATTTTAGTATTGTTGCAAATCAAGGCAATTATAGGGCAGCAGAACATGAGTTTAAGTTGGTTTTCCTTAACCGTACAAGTGTTGTTCTTGTCCCTGATGATGCTATCCCCAAGACGTGTTTCAGTTTTTATCCATTTGATGAGCTCTTGAAGATGACTGAGGATTATGTTTACTAAGTTGGTAGGTGACTTCGTATCTTCTTTATCCCCTCCATTTTCTTTTTTTCTTTCAGTTTGTTGTTTCTTTTTTGTTGGTTATTTTCTTTTATGGAAATGTGCACTTTTTTTTCTGTAATTTTATTCATGTTTGTTTTCCAATAGATGTAATTGGATTGCTAACTTCTGTTGGTGAAGAGAAAGAGTATGTGAAAGATGACAAAGTGATGAAGATGATTGTTCTTGAGTTATCTTCAAAAGAGTCTGTTTTTGTCCATCTTATCTTCATATTGATTGTGTTTTGTATTAGTTTCCTATTATTTATGTTATGAACTGTCTTGTCAATTTTTAGTGTTATTTTATATTGGATTGTTAATGGATCGAAGTTTTTAAAAATAATTTTTTTTAGGTTGACAATACACTGTGCTCTGTTTGGGGAATATGTGGATGAAGTGCATCATTTCTTAGGTTCTGGTTATATGGAGCAACCAGTTGTTGTGATCCAACTTGCCAAAGTTAAATTCTTTAGGGGTAGTGAATATTATAATATTCATTCTTCTTAATTTCTTCTGAACTCTCTATTTTATATTTATTTTCCTGTTTCTCATTTTTTATTTATTCAGTCGGGTGTTTTGTAGGACACGTTGGTCGCCAAAATGTTATGCATGCTACTCGCCTGTTCTTTAATCCTGATTTGGCTGAAGTTGTTAATTTTAAAAATAGGTTATTAGACTCAATAAATGATATGTTTAGTTCATTGGTGTTCTTATTTATAGTTTTAACTTAGCTAATATGATTTCATTTTATTCTCTTTGTGTTTTAAGTTTGGTTCATATTGCTTCTGATTTTTTATTTTTGGATCTTTCCCTTTTTTTTTTATTCTTCTGTGATGATTATTAGTAAAGTTGATCAAGGTATCAATGGAACACAACCATTGTTTATTGCTAATAAGGGCAAGGGTGTTTCATTGGAAGATGATTTTATGCGGCTTACTATGAGATGCACTATTGAGGAACTCCATGATAACAATGAGGTTTATTAAGTTTTCGATGTCTTTACTTAATTTTGACTTAGTTGTCTTTTAATTAAAAAGTAATGCAAAGTTATGTTTTCCATTTGTATCTCAAGGTTTATTTTTATGTTATAATAGGAAGGGTCTTTTGTGGTTTTTGGTATTGTGAGATCTATTGTGGATGAAGGACCTTGGTGGTATTCAGCTTGTGCTTGTGGAAAGTCAATTCAGCCTCAAGGAGGTGCATATTATTGTGATTTTTGTCAGCATTATATTACCAACGTGACTCCTAAGGTTGTTGTGTTTATTTGTTTATTTATTTATTTATTTTGTGATATTGACTTCTGTTTTCGTTTCTTTCTTTGTCCTTCTATTGTTTCATTCTCTTTGTTCCATTTTTTCTAACTATAGTTGTTTCCTTGTGTTTTTTTTTTTTTGGTAAATTGCTTATTGGGTAATTGTTATATGGTCAGATATCGGATCAAAGTAGCTGTTGAGGATGATAACGGACATGGTGTATTTGTCTTGTTCGATCGTGAGGCTGCTTATTTATTGAAAAAATCATGTGCTAATCTGTTTGGGGAGGTTCAAAAGGATGCAAATGTATGGTTTATGCTTTTTTCCTGTTGTTGAATTTAGTAATTGGATAGGGTTTGTTTGTATCATGTATAATTGTATATGTTGATTGTGTTTGAGTGTGCACTTGGTCCTTGATTTTTCTAAGAATCACAAACTTCAAATTATTTCATAGGTTGTTTGTGGAGATAGTTATCCTGTTGATGTTCCAACAATTGCTGGAAAAAAAATTGCTTCTTAAGATAGATGCCAAGAGTGTTGGTGCTGATAAATATTTTGGAACTTTCCGTATAAGAAGAGTTTGCGATGATGCTGCTATTATTGCCATGTTTGAGTTGCCTAACTATAATGCTGATGATGAGCGTACTCCAGTCAAGGTTGCCTCTTCAAACTCCTGTATTTGATATGTGTCTCTTTTATAATGTTGTTTTAGTTTATTCCTTGATGCTTCTTTGTTGGTTTCTTGTCGTTTGATTTTCTTTTATGTTTTTAATAAATGTTCTTTAAGATGGTTCTTTGGGAAAGATCCTTTCAAGTGACCATTAATATATTGTTGGCAAGAAGGATTCGTGTGAGGTGCTAGGCTTGTGATGGGAATTGTTTCGATGTGAAGACAAACTGCGGACCTTTTATTGATTTCTTTGGTGAAAAGGATGCTGGAGTTCCTGGATTGGATGATATAAGCAACGAAGTTGATATTATGAAAGAGAAAGGCAAAACTGTTGATGATAGTATACCTATTGATGGGGAGTGCAACCTCGAAATTGAGGTCTTCTTGAATTCTCCTCCCACTGAAACTACAGTAATTTGTTTATTTTGGAGAGATTTAAATTATGAATGTGTTGGTTAGTTAAATTATCTGCTGTGTTTCACGAATTAGGGATGACTATAATTTTTTTTGGGCTGGAAAATTAGGATGATGTGCCTCTTTATATGGTTGCATATTCTCTCCTGTATACATTTATTTAATTATTCCATTCTTTTGCATGGCAGGAAGTACTTTCTGCTGTTCTTGATGGATCCCCTGTTCATGTGATCAAGAAAGAGACTGCTGAGAATCTTCCTAGGGGTTCAAAGGTTAAGAAAAATCTTAAGAAAGCTTTTGATGAAGTTGCTGACGAGGAGCTTGCCCCGGCTTCCAAGGTTTTCAAAAACCGTGATTCTTAAGATGTTTTAATGGAGCTGCTGGTGTTATTATAAAATAGCCTACTAATTTAAGAAATAGTTAAGCCATAGGCACTGAATCCAATGTTACAAATGAGTATGAAGATGCTGTCTCTCTGTCCCATCTATTTTTTTGAGTTGTGTCCAAAGACTAGCATGGTTTGATAGTTTCCTTTTGTTTGTTTCTACTTTGCCAGGAATTGTACACAATATCTTGTATAAATGATGTGATATGGTAAGGTTACGGATTCTAGCCTTTTTTTTTTTTTTTAATTTCTAGCTATGATGTTTATGTATATGTATGTTTGTGTGAAAGTACAAGAGTAAATGAAATCCAGCAGCTTTTCTATTTATTCATGTAGTGTGTATTTTTAATTTCATTAATGATTGTTTTATAATTATTTGAGTATCCTAGCAATGTATTTTTTTAATCTCATATCTAGAAGATAATAACAATAATAATAATAGTCATCTTAATAACAGCAGGATCCATATCAAAGGGTAAAATATATAAGATTACTGTGAGTGTGAAACAAAAAATTATGAGTTATATGTTATTCTTTTATCTAGCTATGTACTAGGTATATTGTGTTATTGGGTATAGCTTTGATGTTGTATTTTAGGAGTCAGGTTTTTTTACATATTTTTTTTAAACTATGCTCAGATACATATTAGATATCTGGGTTTTAGATTTTTTCTCTCATTCCTATTGTAGGTTTACTTCATAGATATATCTATATATGTGTGTGTCTCTATATATGTGTGTAATTTTGTTTGTTGAAGTGATTGGTTGATATTCTTTAATAAACAAAATGACTCAAGTATCATGTTGAATATTCTTTGCTACATATTGGTATATTTATCTTCTATTGTTTTGTGAGACAAATCAAGTTTAAATGTTTAAGTTATGTGCTTCAGCAAGGTTATATAGAAAGGAATGTTTAAAAAGAAAACGAAGTCAAAGATCTCAACATTCACATGGTCCGGGTAATTTTTCTTTTCATGTATTTCTCAACCAAATGTTAGATATAGTAAATATTGTATTGTGCTCATTGTTTGTGATATTTTGTAGGAAATGTTGTTTTTTCATTACCTAGCACTACATCCACAAATACTATAGGTTATTTTTTTCCTCTAATGGTTAAATATTGTAGCTTGTCCTTCTTTTTCACTTATTATATTTCTTGTTATTATTATGATCTTTTTTATATATGGGTTTTTTTTCTTTTCTTTTTTTTTTGTTTTTATAATTTTCCTTAATACTATCTTCTTTCTTTCTTTATTTGAATGTTCTTTTTATTTTTTAAATGTTAAATGATATAGATGTTGATCGAGATGCTGGTGGTCTAACACAAAATTTATTAACGTCAGGTATTATCATATGTTTTAAATATTTTCATATTAGTTTCTTTTAAATTTTTTAGCATTACATGTTTTATGCTTAATTTTTATTTTCATATTATTGTTTTATTCTTTTCTGATTTAATATTACATTAGTTTACATGTGTTCTTGAATTTGTATCTCTTAATGTAAATTAATTAGTGGTTAGGTTTGTTACATTCAAACTGTATTGAGTAGAATAGTTAATTTGCATTTTAGAATATTTTGTATAGCATCATCTTACATTTTTCATTGTTGTAATATTTAGTTTCATGATATTTTTTCTATAAATTAACATTAAAATAAACAGATATGTTGTTCTATATCATGACAAGACCTTGACTAAGTATGATGTCAAAACTGATCAATTTGTAAGTTTGTATAATTATATTTTCATGTTTATTGGTTACTTTATTTTTTATGGACTAATTGTTACTTTTTTTTTTTTACACAGCATATCCCATATCGCTTTGCTAGGTTACTACTTAATACTGGAAGATCAGAATATTAGAAGTTTGTTGTTAAGGACTTAGATATTACTAAAAATTTTGCAATGAATGTGCTAAAAAGTAGAAGCAGGAACTCAGAATACAAAATTGGTCATAAATAGAAAGATTTTATGAAAATGTATAAACTTAATGCTGCATATTCATGTGTTTTTAAGATGATTTCGAAAGAAAAAAGATCATTTAATTTAAATTTCTGTAACAAAAAAGTAATTATTTAAGTGAATTCTCAATATTTTAGTTTATTTTTAGGATGTATATAATATTTTAAAACTTTAGTTTTCTATCCTCTAGAACACATAATATGTATAGTAGGTGAAACTTGTTAGTTAGTTTATGTTATTTTTTATTTTATGCCATAAATAATTTCTGTAAATAATTGTGAACTATTAAATTAATTTTTTCTTCTTTTAAGAATGTTAAATCATTTCATTTTTTAACATGTTAACCAAAATAAAATTCCGTGCAAATGCACGGGTCTTCACACTAGTATTGATTTAAAAATAAAAGTTGTTGACGTCCGAAACAGCTAGGAAGCTGCTTCAGTCTTCAATCGGATGAGTTGCTTCTTTTTTTAGTCTTCACCCACTACCATCTTGCTTTCTGGAAACATTATAAGGTGGAACAATCATCAATTTCCTTCCATAGTTTCCAGTGTCCAACCACACAAAAAATGGCATCCCAAACACATAAGCAGCAGCTTCACTTTGTGGTGTTCCCACTCATGTCCCCAGGCCATATGCTCCCAATGATAGACATAGCCACAGTATTATCACACCAAGACAACGTTGTTGTAACCGTCGTAACAACCCCTCACAACGCTTCTCGCGTCTCGCAAACATTCTCTTGGGCTTCGGATTCCGGCCTCAATCTCCGCTTGGAACAGATCGAGTTCCCATCGGAAAAAGCTGGATTTCCACAAGGCTGTGAGAATTTCGACATGCTTCCTTCAATGGCCATGGCCTATAGCTTCTTCAGTGCTGCAAGTGACCTACTTCAAGAACCAGCAGAGAAGCTGTTCGAGGAATTGACACCAAAACCAAACTGCATAATCTCTGATGTAGGTTTGCCATATACTTCACACATAGCCGCCAAATTCAACGTCCCAAGAATCTCTTTCTACGGGGTTAGTTGCTTCTGTTTATCGTGGAACATAAATGTTCTAACCTCTAACATTCTAGATAGCGTAGCCAAGGATTCAGAGTACTTTCCCATACCTGGAATCCCTCACAAAATTATGGTCACCAAAGCTCAGCTTCCGGGAGCTACGACGAATTGGAAGTGGCAAGAGTTTGTTGATAAAATGGGAGTGGCTGAAATGGCGGCCTATGGAACGGTGGTAAATTCTTTCGAGGAGTTGGAGCCACCTTATGCAAGGGACTTCAAGAAGGCGAAAAACGGAAAAGTGTGGTGCATTGGACCGGTTTCGCTTAGGAACAAGGATCACTCGGACAAGGCTTGGAGAGGAAACAGGGCCTCTATCGACGAGGAACGTTTCATGAAGTGGCTTGATTCGCAAGAAACAAATTCTGTTATTTATGTCTGCCTTGGAAGCATGTGCAATTTAACTCCCTTGCAGTTCATAGAGCTTGCTATGGCCTTGGAAGAATCTAATAGGCCATTCATTTGGGCCATCAGGGAAAGGAACCAATCAGAAGAACTGAATGAATGGATTAAGCAATCGGGTTTTGACCATAGAATTAATGGTCGTGGCCTCTTGATCAGAGGTTGGGCTCCACAGGTACTAATACTGTCGCACCCTTCAGTGGGAGGGTTTTTAACACACTGTGGTTGGAATTCGACCTTAGAAGCAATATGTGACGGGGTGCCAATGCTAACATGGCCATTGTTCGGCGATCAATTCTTCAATCAGATGTTTGTTGTGGAAATATTGAGAGTTGGTGTCAGTGTTGGAGTGGAGAGTCCTGTGAATTGGGGTGAAGAGGAAACAGGGGTTTTGGTGAAGAAGGAAGAAGTGAAGAATGCCATAAAAGATTTAATGGAAGAGAACAAGGAGACTGAAGAGAGAAGAAGAAGGGCAAAAGAGCTTGCGGAGATGGCTAAGAGTGCTGTGGAAGGAGGAGGTTCTTCACACAAAAACGTGAATCTTCTGATCCAAGATATCATGGAAATGGAACTGTCCAAGAAAGAGTGAAATGCAGAGTGAAGTTGTTTCCCTTCATCTAATGTTCTTCCGCTATTACTACATACATCAATTGCAAAGTACTATAATAAATGGTTGAAAGAAATTAATGCTTCATGGAGGCAGTGCTTTTTTTATTATTAGGTGAATGTTTTTATAATTTGATGAACATTATTTTAAAATCTTGTAGAAAATATGGTCTTTATTGGTGTTCCGGTGATGAAGAGAAAGCTGAAGTGATGATGAAAAGAGAGTGGTTGAAGCTGTAGAGATGTGCATAATGAGTAGTGAAGAGGGGAAGGAGGAAGAGGAAAAGAGCAATGGAGCTAGGGAACATGGCAAGAAGTGCTTGCTCAGGAGAAGGAAGGTGCTTCGCATTTCAAGGGAATGGTGTCGCTTTGTTTGCTACGGTTACTTTGAGCCGTCACCGCTCATTATCATTTCTAGCGGTTAAAGGGTTACTGTAACTGTCGCCACTTATTAGTGGCTGATTTTCTGTTCCCTCCATTATTATAAAAATTCAATCTTCATTGCTTGTTCTATTATAGGAAAAATCTCTAGAAGTGCTACATCGTGTGTAATTATTTTTCCTTTTATCATCTTTTTGGAACTTTGATTGCTTGGTTTGTGATATGCATGAAACCAAGCATCATTATGTTTCTCTGATGACTAACTTTTGTGCTTCAAATGCTCTATATAATTGATTGAAATGTAGTTTTTCTTGTGAATGCACTACAAGATAACTAGGCTTTTGCTACGCTTTTAAGTGTGGCAAAAAGTTGAAACAAGCGTAACAATAATTTTCAGTACGCTTTTTGAGTTACATCACGCTCTACTGCCACGTTTTTCTCAATCTATTAGCATGCTTTTTTGTTGACATGCTTTTAGGAACGTGTGAATTGGTTTTGGCTACGCTTCGAAAGCGTGCCAATAAGAAACATACAACCACGCTTCAAAAGTGTGGCTTGCCAGCTAGAACCTTTTACCACGTTTTCAAAGTTTTGCTTATTCCTTTGTCAAATTAAAAAAAAATGAGAAAATCAGAAAATTTAAAACCAAGCATCATTATGTTTCTCTGATGACTAACTTTTGTGCTTCAAATGCTCTATATAATTGATTGAAATGTAGTTTTTCTTGTGAATGCACTACAAGATAACTAGGCTTTTGCTACGCTTTTAAGTGTGGCAAAAAGTTGGAACAAGCGTAACAATAATTTTCAGTACGCTTTTTGAGTTACAGCACGCTCTACTGCCACGTTTTTCTCAATCTATTAGCATGCTTTTTTGTTGACATGCTTTTAGGAACGTGTGAATTGGTTTTGGCTACGCTTCGAAAGCGTGCCAATAAGAAACATACAACCACGCTTCAAAAGTGTGGCTTGCCAGCTAGAACCTTTTACCACGTTTTCAAAGTTTTGCTTATTCCTTTGTCAAATTAAAAAAAATGAGAAAATCAGAAAATTTAAAAGGAATTGATTTTTTATTGATTTATATGAATTACTTGTATTAAACCCGTGCGATGCACGGGATTATATTTAAATTTGACATGTTAAATTAAAAATAATATTTTATAATTATAAATTTTTTGAGTTTAGTATAACACGATCATCGTTATTATATAATAAACGTACTGAATATGTTGTTTTATCTTTATTCAAAGTAAAAAGCAAATAGAAGAGTTTAAAGTCTATAATATTCTTGAACCATAAAGAGGGAGACATGAAAAAAATAAGAACATATATAACTATAATAATAGCATGTCAATTTTACACTAAATTTTATATCAAAAGGCTAATAAAAATTTATCGACAACCTAGTATCTTACTAACTTCATTAGAAAAGCAATTGGCATATGATGTTGTGCTCCTTGTTACGCATTTCATCTCAAATCTGAAAACAGAGTTATAGATAAATTTGTTATATCTATAGTAAATATTTATACAAAAGTGTAAATCATAACATGCTATTAAAATGAAAATAATATTATTCTTACCTAAATATTATTAAAAACTTCTTTGAACACGACATTTGTTGTTGATGACTTCAGATTGCCGTCTTCGTCTAGAATTAAAACCCTGAGGCCACGCGCGACTCTTAACTCTTGACAAAGCAACATAAAGTTGTCCATGGGTGAACACTGATTTTGACAAGTAAAGTCCTACATGTGATAATGATTGACCCTAACTCTTGTTAATGGTCATTGCAAAGCATACTGTTAATGAAAATTGTCTCCGTTGAAACTTAAATGGCAACCCTGAATTTGAAGGGATCAAGTTCGTTCTTGGAATGTACACTTTATCTCCAATATTTCTACCGGTCACTACCGTCACTCCAATTACGTTGCTGCCAAGTTCATTAACTATTAATCCTGTCCCGTTGCATAAACCTGAAGTCTAGTATATGTTTCGTAGTAGCATTACAGCGACTCCTGGCTTCAAAGTCAACTTGTGATTGGGTAGTCCCGAACATTTGATGTCATTTAGGAACTCTAGTGTGAACCACTCTTGTTGTACATCTTCATTCTCATCAGCTTGACATGTTGTGTCAAAACTCAAATACTCCTTTTCCATCCCATCGTTTACCTTCTCGCCACTCTCAAGCGTGGGTGCATGAATTGTCCTACTCTGAAAATACCTGTAATCTGACATGTTTTGCAACAAATTTGGATATGCAAAGTCTACTAAATGAAAGAGAGGGTCATCAGTAGTTGCAATCAATAGATCATCTGGAATTTCAATTTTTGATTCATCACCAACAATAGAACCAATATTTCCATTTCCAACATCAAGTATCCAATTAGCAAATCTCTTCATTTCACCTTCATCTTGATCTGAAGAAGACATTAGAAGTCTCATATTCGTATGCAGTTTCAGAACCTTACAAAACGACCATATATGGGATGAGTTAATAGCTTATGTCAATATATCGTGTCTACTCCCTTTCGGAATCACCGAAAGTATCTGTCTGAAATCACCTCCTAGAACAACAACCTTACTATCAAATGGTTGATGTGTCTTATGTTGTCGGTAACTGACATAAGATCTCTGAGTGTCCGATCAAGTGCTTCAAAGCACATTTTATTGAGCATTGGAGTTTCATCCCAAATTATTAAGCTACTTTGGATGAGCAGCTCAGCCTTCAAACTGTCATGCTTGATATTGCAAGTAGATTCATCATTAATTGTAATGGTATTGAAAATCTAGAATGAGCCGTTCTGCCACCAGGTAGGAATAAAGATGCAATTCCACTGGATGTGACATTTAAAATAATCTTTCCTCTAGACCGAATAGCAGAAGAAAGTCCATTCCAAATAAATGTCTTACCACACCCACCATGCCCATAAAGGAAGTAAAACCACCAGAATCTGTAATAACAGCATTGAGTATCTCATCGAATACTAACCTTTGCTCATGAGTCATCTTTTGTTCCGTATATAAGTTTGTATGAGTCAAATCATTTGTGTCATATGCTAACTCCTCCTCTATTAGCTTATTTTGAAAAAGGCAAACATCAGACATCTCAAGATATGGTATTGATTGATAGTCTCTTAAAGATCTCGCATTGCTGTTGAGTATCTTCTCAATCTCAATAAGGCAGAAGTTTTTCAATTCGTCATCAGTCATGTTTAGTCCTAGCAAAAGCACATGGTGGTTTTATGAAATATTTAATAAGTAATTCCAAAATAAAACTATTAATATTATTAATAAAAATAAAAATAATAAGAGAATACAATCTTGATATAAAAAAAAGACATAGTAAAATATCTTGATTTTTCAAAGCTTTTCTCCTCTCATATAGTATTTCATCTGTAAGACCCAGAACTTTTGAAAAAGGGCTATTATTAGCTAATTTCAAATTCAGTACTTCCACAGCTTTAATTTCAGAAATTTCTTTATTAAAGAAATTTAGAGCAAGTTTTGATTAATTGAATTTAAAATAATTAGGATTTATTATCCAATCTTATAATTATTGGGTTATTTCCTATATTTGCATTATAAAGTTGATAGTTATGAAATAATAAGGATTTTATATGATATGGACTAAATAATCAATATTTTAATATATTGATATTGCTATTTTGGAAAATAGAGAAATTAATTATATTATTTCTAAATTTTGGATTTGGACATTTTATCGAAAATAATTTGTGAAATTGATGAGCAAATAATATTTTCTATATATAATTAGTATTGGATTTAATTTGGGTTTTAATTATTATATTATTCCCAATTTTATGTGAATTTACCAAAATACCATTAACCCTAAGTTTCAAAAACATGAAACCCTAATCTCTAATCCTAACAGCCACCGAACCTTCCCCCCAAACACCCAGCAGCGGCAGCACACACACACAAAGCTTCCTTTCTCTCTGAAAGAACGAAAAAAAGAAAGAAGAATGGGGGTAAGGGGAAGGGGCCGCGGAAAGGGAGAAGGAGGGGAAGACTCGCGCTAGCATGCTAGTCTCACCGCCGCCATCGCGCCGTCGTCCTGCTCAGTGCTGCCGTCCCATCTTGCCGCGCCGCCGTGCCACGCCTTGAGGACTGTCACGCAAGGGAAGAGAGAACAGAACGTGCCGCCGCGCCCTGCCGTCGACCCACGTCTCGCCGTCGCGCCACCGTCACCGTGCCGCCATCATTCGGTCCATCCGCGAGTCGCCGAGCCAGGCTGAGAGAAAGGGAGATGCGCGAAGGAGAGAACGGATCTGAGGCCGAGCTGAGGTCCAACCACTGCATCGGAGTCCTTCCGCGTTGCCGCCGTACGCGCCGTGACCTCCAGCCGCGTCGTTGCCAGTTGTGCTTACTCTGCTGCCGTGAAGCCCAGCTGTTGTTGAGAACCTTATCGCCGCTCATGGGGTGCGCCAGTAAGCCTCTGCCGCCGGAAAACATCACTGCTGCTGTGTCGCCGGAGCTTCTGGCCGACTGTTGGATTTATCTTGCTTTTGAATTGATTTCTGGTTTTGAGCTGTTGAAAAGGAATGAGAAACGGTTTAGTTGGGACCCGAACCGGGTGGCAAAAGTCCAAGTTTTAGGGGAGGTGCTGCCGAAATTTCTATAAAATCCGAGTCTTTATTGAAATGTTGTCTGGAAAATGATGAGTTAAAGACTTCTGCTATTTTATTTGAATTATCAAGAAAAGGATGATTCATGCTTTCGAAATGAGTTAGTAAAGAGGAAATTGTGATTTAGTCTTGCTTCTTAAGAAAGGCATTGTATCTCTTTCAAGAGAAAGTTATTTAGATAAAACTTGTGTTTTAAAGCTGTTTGAATGCGAAAAGGGTTTAAGCCTTTGAATTTGACTTGGGGGTTTCAATTAAAGAAGTTTCAACGACTTTGAAAGAACCTGAATGTCTATTGACAAGTTTTATTTTGAAATGTTTTGAGAAAGGTTTTAAGTACTCTTTGAACTCTGAACTTTTGCAAGACTAAAACAATTTTGAACAGTTGAAACGCTTTAGAATTTATCATGGGGGTTGAAGCTGGTTTTGCCTAAGTAAAGGAAACGGCTTTGAAAGAAGTAAATGATTACGTGACTCGGTTTGGCTTAGATCCTATTTTATTACTCAAATCGGAAAGCCAAGGTTTTAATGATTTTAAATGAATTTGGCGAAATGAGTTATGCTATTCTCCCCTAAAGACTTGGGACTCTGCCGAGAAACTTTGTTATAAAATCCCATTGTGGGATGGATGATTTTGAATGTTCCCAAAATGAATCTTTAATTTTCCATAGTTTTGGAAGTTTCGGAAAGAGGATGCCGAGAGCGGCTTTGTTTTAAAAAGGGAACTCACTTTGAGTAAATTTGGCTTATGAGCCTGAGATGATTTGAGAAACGAGATTTCTAAAAGCCAAGGCTAAAAAGAGTTGAAGTTTGATTTCAAAGTGAAATGGCTTGAGAAAAGTGATTTGTGGCTAAAATGCAGGTTTTATGAATTTGATGATGTTGAATGGTGGAAGTGCTGTTTTGTTATGGGCCGGAATGGCTGTGTATGATTATGAATATTGGCTGGTTCTGGATTGAACCGTGAGCCGGAATGGTTATGTATGATATTGATTTATGGCTGATTGCCGAATGAGTTATGGGCCGTATAGCTGACTATGAATTATGAATTTAAGCCGGATGGCTGAGATGGATGTTGATCCATGACTGGGACTGAATGAATATATGCTTGAAATACCTGGGTAGTAGCAAGGGTTGTGGTTCGTCCCACTTGCTCCAGGTCAGAGACTGTGACGCCTGGGTAGTAGCGGTAGTAGTGGTGATTCCACTCGCTCCAGGTTGAGCTGTTAAACACCCGCCTGGGTAGTAGCCGCGGTAGTAGTTATTCCACTGGCTCTGGGTTGAGCGGGTAGTAGCAATGGGGTTGTAGCTCAAACCTACTTGCTCCGCGATGGGTGTTTCTGTCCATGGTTAGCTACCAGGACGTGTCGGGTTGGCTATATAACCGACAGATGATATCATCAGCCACTAGGGACAGGCATGCATCATATGCATCTATGTGACATTGTTTGGGTGTGCATACTATACTTGGTTTGCCTATGTGATTAATTGCTAATTGTTCTACTTGCAATAACTGTTTGTTTGTGCTTGCATCTCCCTATTTGTGTTTGCTACTGGGACTCTATTGGATTGTGGTGATTGGTTGATGGTTGGATTGTTTGGGCCTAGGGCCGTGGTTGGAATGAGATAAACCGATGGTTGATTTTGGTTTTGTGTTTCTGGTTTGGAATAAAATATGAAAGGCTATTTTGTTTCA
>NC_029790.2:107668570-107669265 GCF_000816755.2 Arachis ipaensis | reverse complement strand
CGGTTTATCTTCATGTATCCTATTACAGTAATTCCCAAAAACCCTCTACTGAGAACCCTTTCGAGGATGATGTTCTCACCCCTCTACATTTTTCCCCTTTCAGGCTATGGGCGCAGAAGTTACGAAGAGCTTATTTAATTGTTGTTGTGATGCTCTGTATTGTTTTAGTTATGGTTTACTGCACCCTCGCCTTTATCTTGATATAATCTGTAAGAGGGATAGGAATTGTATTGGATTATGTTTGTAATATTATTTATATATATTTATGTATATATATGGATGTACTCTTTATGAGTTGTTGTAAGTTGAATGGTATTTATGGACGTACGTTATCGAACGAAAGTATCTTTGGGAGCGGTATTGCAGTTTAAAGTTTTAAACAGGCTCATATTTTAGTATTAATTAATATAAGTGTCGTCGTAATATCCGAGCTATCAGAGTCGCGCAGCCGAAAGTGCGAGCTTTGGTAGTTAGGGTGTTACATTATGGTATCAGAGCAGTTCTTCCTGTAGAGCCTGAGGAATGGACTGACTATGCTTCAATTGCATACTCTGAGTGTTTGTCATGTATTAGGTCTTGTCGAATGACGATGATTAGAGCTTTATGCACATGACGGTCTATTGATTAACGCTATTAGTCTTGCATTGCATGATTCTTGGTATTAAGTTTGGCCGGCTTAATACTAGTGAATTTTT
>NC_029790.2:107658940-107668397 GCF_000816755.2 Arachis ipaensis | reverse complement strand
TAAGTAAAATTTTACCTCGAAATTTCTTTTCTAAAGAGAGTTTAACTTCCTCTTTTGTCCTATAAATGTTATACACGCTTGTTTGAATATGGGTTTTGGGAATTTTTGAACAAGCATTTGATTTCTCTTCCGAGTTTTATCAATTACTTTTGGTTAAGTTGTGCATGTAATTATCTTTCTAAAATATTTGAGGAAATATTTTAGCTCTTAGCGAAACTTGTGTGCATTTTTTTTTTAAACTTTACATGATTTACTTCAACATGAAATTGTATTGAAGTAAAGCCACGATTATTCTTTTGTTACTCTCTTGAAGGATGTTGATACTTAACCTTTCTTTTAGACTGCGAAGTAGTTTTTCCGCAAGTTTTGGTTCCTTTATGAACAATGTATTCGGAAGTACTTTTAATCGTGCTCTTGAGTTCTGTGAGCTTTGTCTTGGGTTTGAAATATTCTCTTCTGTAAACCTCATGCTTCCTCGACTCAGCTTGAGTTTGTTTCAAACCGATACGCTGGTTGTATGGAATTGTAAAGTGGTTGATGGAGTTGGGAAGTTGAAACCTTGAGGTTGATATAAGATTAGTGTGCGGATATTGAGCACATCGTTTTAACTCCATCCTGTTTTATAGCCTTTGATGCCTTGCCCTACTATCACATGATTGACCCATGTTATCTTTTGCATTGAGCCTACCTTGTAACGTTTGCTTTACAATCACACTCCTGCCTTTGTATCTTTATGCATACGACCATCCAAGTATTTGAAAACCGTATATATGTTTATATGTTGAGATATTTTTGCTTCTTCCTTAAATGTGTTCAAGGGTGAACTGTTATGAGAAATTCGTTCGTTTTGCATCAATTTTCGAGGGCGAAAATTTTTTATAAGGTGGATAGGATGTAAGACCCAGAACTTTTGAAAAAGGGCTATTATTAGCTAATTTCAAATTCAGTACTTCCACAGCTTTAATTTCAGAAATTTCTTTATTAAAGAAATTTAGAGCAAGTTTTGATTAATTGAATTTGAAATAATTATGATTTATTATCCAATCTTATAATTATTGGGTTATTTCCTATATTTGCATTATAAAGTTGATAGTTATGAAATAATAAGGATTTTATATGATATTGACTAAATAATCAATATTTTAATATATTGATATTGCTATTTTGGAAAATAGAGAAATTAATTATATTATTTCTAAATTTTGGATTTGGACATTTTATTGAAAATAATTTGTGAAATTGATGAGCAAATAATATTTTCTATATATAATTAGTATTGGATTTAATTTGGGTTTTAATTATTATATTATTCCCAATTTTATGTGAAATTACCAAAATACCATTAACCCTAAGTTTCAAAAACATGAAACCCTAATCTCTAATCCTAACAGCCACCGAACCTTCCCCCCAAACACCCAGCAGCGGCAGCACACACACACAAAGCTTCCTTTCTCTCTGAAAGAACGAAAAAAAGAAAGAAGAATGGGGGTAAGGAGAAGGGGCCGCAGAATAAGGCAGAAGGAGGGGAAGACTCGCGCTGGCGTGCTAGTCTCACCGCCGCCATCGCGCCCTCGTCCTGCTCAGCGCTGCCATCCCATCTTGCCGTGCCGCCGTGCCACGCCTTGAGGGCTGTCACGCAAGGGAAGAGAGAACAGAACGTGCCGCCGCGCCCTGCCGTCAACCCACGTCTCGCCGTCGCGCCACCGTCCCCGTGCCGCCATCATTCGGTCCATCCGCGAGTCGCCGAGCCAGACTGAGAGAAAGGGAGATGCGCGAAGGAGAGAACGGATCTGAGGCCGAGCTGAGGTCCAACCACCGCATCGGAGTCCTTCCGCGTTGCCGCCGTACGCGCCGTGACCTCCAGCCGCGCCGTTGCCAGTTGTGCTTACTCTGCCGCCGTGAAGCCCAGCTGCTGTTGGGAACCTTATTGCCGCTCATGGGGTGCACCAGTAAGCCTCTGCCGCCGGAAAACATCACTGCTGCTGTGTCGCCGGAGCTTCTGGCCGAGCCTCAACCGCCGGGAACGCCGCTGCCGCCACCGAGCTCCATTACCAGTAAGGCTTTTAAGTTGAGTTTCCCTTCTGTTGAGTTTCCTGGAACTTCATCGTCGCTGCGTGTGGTTCAGATCGCCGCTGCTGCTTGGGGCTGACTCCCAGGGCTACCGCCCAACCGATTCAGAGGGCATTGCGGTTCAGTTCAGCCGTTCTTTCTTAGTTTCAGTAAGTATTCCTGTTTCGAGAGCTCTGCATTAGTGTTATGTTCCGTGTAATAAAGTAATTGTGATGTTGATGGTTCTAGGAGTTAGAACCCGAGTTTACTTGTGGCGTTGAGGCTGTTTCTACTATTGAGAAAGACACGCGAAACCGGGATTTTGATTGTTGATTTCGGGTTGAGGCGGAAAGGACTCTGTGACGCGTTTGAGTTATGGAATTTGCGTTTTGAGGTAGGGGCGCTTTCCGAAAACTACAGTTTATTATTGGAATTATTACATATGGATACTGATGTGAGATATGGTGTAATTAGTGATTGTATCTGCCTTATGTATTATTTGATTGACTCGAACGATTATGGATGTTGGCTTGGCTGAATTGTTGTGTGGCTTGTGAAATGTAATGTTTGAAGTTGATTCTTTAAATATTTGAAATGAGTTTAATCCGTTGAGGATTGGTTTGAATTGAGTCAATTATTTTGATGATGTGAAAGATAGAATGCTCTTGAAATCCAGCCTGGGTTGCTTTAATTGCTCTGGTTTTGATAAATGATTTATTGTTGAACCGATTCTTTAAAGCTTTATAAATGAGTTAAATCGGTTGATATTGAGTTGATTTTTGAAATGGTTTCCTTGAGGTATGCCATTGAGGCGACTGTTGGATTTAGCTTGCTTTTGAATTGATTTCTGGTTTTGAGCTTTTGAAAAGGAATGAGAAACGGTTTAGTTGGGACCCGAACCGGGTGGCAAAAGTCCAAGTTTTAGGGGAGGTGCTGCCGAAATTTCTATAAAATCCGAGTCTTTATTGAAATGTTGTCTGGAAAATGATGAGTTAAAGACTTCTGCTATTTTATTTGAATTATCAAAAAAAGGATGATTCATGCTTTCGAAATGAGTTAGTAAAGAAGAAATTGTGATTTAGTCTTGCTTCTTAAGAAAGGCATTGTATCTCTTTCAAGAGAAAGTTATTTAGATGAAACTTGTGTTTTAAAGCTGTTTGAATGTGAAAAGGGTTTATGCCTTTGAATTTGACTTAGGGGTTTCAATTAAAGAAGTTTCAATGACTTTGAAAGAACCTGAATGTCTATTGACAAGTTTTATTTTGAAATATTTTGAGAAAGGTTTTAAGTACTCTTTGAACTCTAAACTTTTGCAAGACTAAAATAATTTTGAACAGTTGAAACGCTTTAGAATTTATCATGGGGGTTGAAGCTGGTTTTGCCTAAGTAAAGGAAACGGCTTTGAAAGAAGTAAATGATTACGTGACTCGATTTGGCTTAGATCCTATTTTATTACTCAAATCGGAAAGCCAAGATTTTAATGATTTTAAATGAATTCAGCGAAATGAGTTATGCTATTCTCCCCTAAAGACTTGGGAATGTAGCTCAAACCTACTTGCTCCGCGATGGGTGTTTCTGTCCATGGTTAGCTATCAGGACGTGTCGGGTTGGCTATATAACCGACAGATGATATCATCAGCCACTAGGGACAGGCATGCATCATATGCATCTATGTGACATTGTTTGTGTGTGCATACTATACTTGGTTTGCCTATGTGATTAATTTCTAATTGTTCTACTTGCAATAACTGTTTGTTTGTGCTTGCATCTCCCTATTTGTGTTTGCTACTGGGACTCTGTTGGATTGTGATGATTGGTTGATGGTTGGATTGTTTGGGCCTAGGGCCGTGGTTGGAATGAGATGAACCGATGGTTGATTTCGGTTGTGTTTCTGGTTTGGAATAAAATATGAAAGGCTATTTTGTTTCAGCATAGGTAAACCGTTTTGAAAGGCTTTTGAGTTTTTGAGAATTGAATGGTTCCTCTTTCAGAAAAGATTTCCGACTTTATTTTTATTGTAAACCGTTGTTTTTGAAAAGAGGCATAAGACGGTTATTAATCACTGGTACGGTTTATCTTCATGTATCCTATTACAGTAATTCCCAAAAACCCTCTACTGAGAACCCTTTCGAGGATGATGTTCTCACCCCCCTACATTTTTCCCCTTTCAGGATATGGGCGCAGAAGTTATGAAGAGCTTATTTAATTGTTGTTGTGATGCTCTGTATTGTTTTAGTTATGGTTTACTGCACCCTCGCCTTTATCTTGATATAATCTGTAAGAAGGATAGGAATTGTATTGGATTATGTTTGTAATATTATTTATATATATTTATGTATATATATGGATGTAGTCTTTATGAGTTGTTGTAAGTTGAATGGTATTTATGGATGTACGTTATCGAACGAAAGTATCTTTGGGAGCGGTATTGCGGTTTAAAATTTTAAACAGGCTCATATTTTAGTATTAATTAATATAAGTGTCGTCGTAATGTCCGAGCTATCAGAGTCGCGCAACCGGAAGTGCGAGCTTTGGTAGTTAGGGTGTTACATCATCAGCTAATAATGTCCAAATTGTATTCCAAACACGCTCTGGGTTGTTAATGCTATTAGATATCAGCAGCATCGCAAATAATTTTCTCAATTGATGACCAGATGCAAGTTCAGCTACCTCATTAATAGCTGTAATGAATTCCCTATCATCGCACAGTAGTCCCATGGAATAGCAAGCATCTTTGAAGCTAGAATATGTAATTCTATTAACTGTCCTAATAGACTCATATATTGTGCAACCTCTCTGAACAGCTAACAAAATTCTCATATAATAAATATCACCTGTACCCGATGGAACATAGTTTGACCTCCCGATAGGATACCCTCTTTTGCGTGGATGTCATTTCTTTGCTTCTCTATCATAAATAAATTGATTTGGAAACTCAGCATGTCAAAATTTGACCTGATTCAAATTTTTTATTGGCCTCCATCCATGCTAAGAACATCGTACATTTTTCTTCCTCTTCTTCCACGATTTTCTCAAGATCATCATCGTCTTTAAAGATGATATTTTGCTCTCCAGGCAAATGAAAGGTTAATCTCATCACTGAAGGCCAATCTAATTCGATTTGTGTGCTCCAATAAATCTATAATAATTATATAGCATATACCAAAGATTGTTTTTAATAGATCAATTGAAAAATTAAATGTTTGGTCTTTAAGTAATAAAAGCATATTAACATACGCTGGCTTTGTAACTGGTCGATATTGTTTGATGTTTGTTGAAACTGTTGTTGACTTGTCTGATGACATGGGCTATCATATGCTCTACGACCACGTGTGATACCCGAATTACTAATACTATTAATCTTGGCACATTGTTCTTTTTCACCTACAGAGTGTGGATTAGTAGTTGGAAACCTTGGTCGATATGGTGTTTGGTTATTACCTAATAAGATAATTCGAGACATTAGTTTTGAACAAATTTTCTGTTAAAGTTTATAATTGAATAAATGGTAGGAAAATCAAAATACATAAAGTGAGTACATATTCACAAAAGCAAGTTTTAAAAAAATTCATCCAAAAATTAACCTGTATTGATGCTGCTATTTGTAATGTCCGACAACACCGATTCAAAATGCACACCATTGGAACTATCACTCAGATTTCCGGTAATTTTTTTATAAACAAATTTAGTAAAATATTACGAAGACAATATAAACTAATAATTTATTACTTGTCAATAGCTAAATAATGTATAAAAAATATTGTATTTTATGAAATTTTATTTGGCCAAAATACCCATGACCCACCACACACATTTGTTCCTTCTTCTCTGTTCCTATTTCATCAAAAATTCTAAACCAATCATTATGTTTTGTTATATATTTATTTTCATGTAGTTCTCATTTTTCCTCTATTTTTTTCCAACCATTTTACCAACTATCCTATTTGACCTCCTCACTCCTCTGCATCTCTACTCAATAAATAAATAACTAAATGGTCAGTTTAACTTCAATGGCAGCTTTAATTTTCTTTTCATACTCATTTATTTAGTTACGTAAATATATTTTACGAAAAATAATATATATTTTTTCACAAAAGTTTCTTTTTTCAAATAAATATAAGTTTAATCTCACAGTCAATAAATTCAACTATTAGTTAAAATCTTTTTTTTATTTCTTTAAATAAAGAAATTGAAAATAAATAGCTTATAATTAAAAAGAGAGAAAAAGATGAAAGTACCTCTATTATTGTACAGAGACAATCTAAAAAATAGCAATGTAAATGGAGTAAAGAGAAAATTTATAAATGTGACAAATAAAAAAAATTAAATTTAAAAATTGAAACGGTTAAAAAGTTACTTAATTAGGAATTAGTATTAGAATTTCAAATTTCAAATTTTTAAATAGATTTTACTAATTAGTTAGTGCAAATTTTAAATTTTTAAATAAAATTTTTTAAATTAATTCAATTTTGTCGGAACAACATTAGAAACATAATTAAATATAGAAAATTTCAAATTAAATTTTTTTTAAATAGTATAAATAACCTCACATTTTAATAAGACTGGTAATTCTATTTACTTTAATATAATCTTTTGTAATTAGCATAGTAGCTTATAAATTAAATAAAGTTTTAAAAAATATTCTCAAACCCAATTGCTTACTTAAAAATTAAAAAAAAAAGTTTATTTGAATTTAAATTTAAAATTTTAAACATAATACTTTAATTAAAAATTATAATTAGATTTTCTTTTTAAAATAAGTACACATTAAAAATCAATAACTAATTTAATTGTATCAACAATAATTCATATGAGAAATTTATAACTTTATGATATTAAATACTAAATTAGAAATGAACAGAATATCAATGGTGTGAATCGAATTAAAAATAAAACTATAACTAATAACCAAATAACTTCAATTTATATTTAAAAAAATTCTAAATTCCAAACATAAAAATTCAAAAGAATCAAAAGAAAAATAACACTCAAGAAAAGACAATATTTCCACCAAAACAAACATATGCTTGACATTATTCTATTAGATATACTTTAAAAGGGATTCTAAAACATGTGCATCCAAATTCTCAAGTTTCATTCTCAATCTTGATCTTCTTGCAAGTTGAGGTATCTCCTTGCACCTTCGAATCTTCCGACTCCGAGGATAGTCGCTTGGTTGGTGTAATAGCATTTTCCAACACTTCGGATTCATCATTATCCGCAACTTCATTGGAGAATTCAAGCAACAAATTCTGTATAAAATACTACGTTAAATTAAAGACTTCCTTCTCACCTTTGATTTTATCTCAATAATATTTTTTTAATAAAATAAAGATCTAACTTTGAGAAAACAAACAAACAAAAAATTTATTTTTTGAACAAATACCTTAACACTTTCTACTTTTTCCCCTTCAATGATTAAAGAAGCCTTTGAAGTTGGAAGTAAACCACCGGTGTAGTCAACATCCTAAAATTATAATTAGTTATTAATTATTATTTATAAATTAGATACTACTAATGACCAAGGAAGAGAAAAATAAACTGCTTTTTAATAGAAAGTACACTTATAACTGTACTCACAATTTGAATAGGGTGAGCTTTTTTTAATTTATTTATGAGGTCCACGTTATCAGTCATATTCTTAACTTTATAAAAATGTGAAAAATATGGATTATCAGATATTTAAACTTCAACGATGAAGAGGAAGGACTTATCAATTAGGTTGAGGAAAAGTGTAGGTATATCCAATAGATCTCCCTTCTACAGAGTATCACATAATATATTAATAATAAATAATATAAAAATTAACATTAAAAATATCTTCACTAATGTTTTTAGAAATAAATATTGGTTAGAACTTACCAATAGGAGTGGATCAAGTACATCTACACAGCTCTTTTTCAAAATTTGTTTTGCCTCCTTGTCACGAATCGAGACAAAAGAATCCTCTTAACCGAGGCATGTATTTTTCCTCCCTAGAATTGATAAACAAAAATCAAAGAACAATTAGATGGGGATAAACAAACAAATTTAAAATATAAATAATATAAATTTAAAATAAAATAAAAAATATTAGTAAAAAATTCACGTCTTCATCGAGCCAAACCATCTCAATTGAGTATGACAATGAAAAATTACCATAACTTAGTAGTGTCCATAAATGTATCACTCGTATACGTACACACAAATTGTCGATTGTAGGTTTGATTTCTGCGATTTTGTGAATACCATCCATTGAAATAAGTAGAGAAATTTTAGATTTTGGATGTATGTAAAGAAAGGGGTTTGATGTACTCTAAATTCTGGTATTACACATATCTCATAACTTATACTTTTATAGTTGACTCATAGCTAAAATTTTTTAAATTTGATTGACTTTAATTTAAATTTGAATTAAATTTGTAGATAAAGTAAATAAATATATTAACAATTTTTAAAATTCTAAATTAACGTAAATATATTTAAATTTACGTATGTAGCTGCAATTTTTGAAAAAAATCTACAATAATTTAAAAAATAACAACCTAAGTACAACAATCTAAGATTTAAAAAATAACAACCTAAATAAAAAAATTTAAAATTTAAAAAATAACAACCTAAGTATAACAACCCAAATAAATAATTTAAAATTTGAAAATAACAACCTAAGCAAATAATAATTTATAATTTATAAATATGAATCTAAAAATTTCTAGTGATGACACCTAAGCAAATAAACTTCCAGACTCAACGTATGAGCGCCACATCAGCATATGAGCTCCCCATTTGTATTACTATAAAGATAAAGATAAAGATTTACATGCTATAATTATAATTAAAAAGTTTAATTACTCTGTTGGTCCCTATAGTTTCGTGAAATTTTCAATTAGGTCCATATACTTTTTTTTCTTTTTAATTGGGTCCCTGCACTAATTTTTTTTCAATTAAGTCTCTCTTAGTAGTAATTGGCTTAATTTTATAGAAATCCAACTAAAAAAAAGAATTGGTATAGGAACCTAAATAAAAAAAAAAAGTATAAGGACCCAATTAAAAAAAATTGGTGTAAGGACTCAATTAAAAAAAATATTGGGACCTAATTGAAAATTTTGCGAAATTATAAAAACCAACAGAATAATTAAACCTAATTAAAAAATTACAATTCTATAACAAAACTAATAATTTAATTCCTGCATACTCTCATTGTACATAAAAACTGAATAGGGTTGCAATTGAAAGGATTGGCAAGCGCAGCATGTGCCAAAAACGGAAGTTTTCTCAAGGACCTCCCATTCATTCCCTGTGGACAAACCAAACTAATTAGTTAAAAGTAAAGATCAACCAGAAAAGATTTAAGTTCAAGAAAACCTTGAACCGCTTCCTTATTGTTTCCCTTTAATATCAAAAGATAGTATTTTCTATTTAGTACTGA
>NC_029790.2:107647018-107658789 GCF_000816755.2 Arachis ipaensis | reverse complement strand
CCTGGTTCCTACTTAAAAGTCGCCTTTTCATTTCCTCCTCTGGACAATCAAAAAACAAGACAAATGATGGTTCCATTCCTGTCTGCAAACCATAGTTTATTGTCAAAATTACAAATTTGCACAACCATACTGGAAACGGCTCATTTTTTGATATGAGAAATATGTGTGTGTTGTGTATTATTGTGAAAAATGTGGGTGCTAGACATGGATGTGGGAATAGTTTTTTCTGAAACAGGAGTGAATCCGACGATTTTTTTTTTTTGTAAAAAAAATTAAGCTTACTAATCGGACAGTCCGATTAGTGTCGAAGAGGAAATTTACATTTTGGTGAAGGTAATCGGACACTCTGATTTATGTTTAAAAAATTATAAAAATTTGGAGTACACAAATCGGAGGGTCCGATATTTGTGTACTCCAAATTTTTATAATTTTTTAAACACAAATCGGACCCTTCGATTTGTGTGCTCAAAAATCGGACGATCCGATTTTTTGCTTCTGATACTACACTTGTGTAAAGCACCTATACACTCCATATCTGTGTCCTATACCATTTCTCCTCCCACGTCTAAATTAAAAAGTGTACTAGAAACAATCACAAATGAAAAGATATTTAATAGAATTAACAATTATCATTTTCTCAAATGCTGCTCGGTTTTTCCCATTACAAGGAAAACCTCGGTTAATTTTTTTGGATATTGAATAAGAATTGGTGTAATTCTTTAATATTGAAAATTATGGTATTCTAAAAAATTCTAGGAGCTATAAACTTTACAGAGTGCGAATTATTAAATCAAAATTTTTTTAATTTATAAAGACAATACACAAACTGCGTATTGTATTATTTTAATAATAAATTACAATATGCAAACTGCTTATTGTATTATTTTAACAGGAATGCTAAGGAGCGAGCAACTTTTGTGATTTGTAGCCATCAAATAGTCATCAATGATTGTTGAATTTTTTCTCTTCTTTGTGAGGTCCAAGTCCAACATTTTGAGTGTATTCTTGCACCCTAGTGTCTCAACCCTAATTAGATTTTTTGGGGTCATTGAGAGGTAGAGAGTGTAGCCACCAAAGAGAGAAAGAAGAGGGAAAACAGAATTCTCATTTTTATGCAAAGCAGTAAATTTCAAATGGCAGTTTCTCATTTGTTCCCCGTTAGATCGGCTTGAAATTTAAACTGCATGTTCCGCTCATTTTGTTCTTCATTCTGGTCGGTGGAGATGTTGATTGAAAGTTTGCAGTGGGAGAAATTGGCTTTGCAAGAGAGAAAATAGATTTCTTATTTTTACACAGAGTAGCAATCTTTGAACAGCAGTTTCTCATTTTTCACCGTTGGATCAACATGAAATTTAGACTGCAGATTCTTCTCATCTTTTTATTTATTCTAAACGGTGGAGATTTTAATTGGAGGCTTTGGACAGCACCTCTATTTTTTGGGTATTTTTCATCTTCTTGCTTCTCATTTGTAAGCTTTGGTGCTTTGATGTTTTGGCTGATTATATGCACGTTTTTGTGTTTTGTTTGAGACTCTCTTGTACCTCATTTGATTATAGTGGAGATATTTTATTGGTCTGGACGACTCGTGATTTTTACCTCTCACATTAAGGGAGTTTTCCACGTTAAAATCTCGATGAGTTCTTGTTATTGCTTTACTTGCTATATTTGCTTGTTCATAGTTGCTGTCATATTGTGTTGTGAGTACTTCCATATTGTTCTTGTGTTGGATATTTGTGTTGTTTCTGCTGCTAGGCTCTTTCATACTAGCATCAGAGCTTGTTGGTATTTTTCTGGGCTTGTGATTCTGTGAACAATGGAAGCTAATACTAATAGGATGATCACTCTTAATGGTCCTAATTATGATTTGTGGAAGTCAAAGATGAAAGATTTTCTTTATGTCAAGAATTTTTATCAACTAATTTTCGGTACAGATCAGAGAAGCCTAATGATAAATCTGATGATTATTGGACTTTGTTGCATAGATAAGTTTGTGAATATATTAGGCAGTGGGTTGACGAAAATGTGATGAACCATATTATTAGAGAGACACATGCTCAGACCCTTTAGATTAAGCTTGAACAGTTGTATGCTCAAAAAATTGGGAATAACAAGATATTTTTGATCAAGCAGTTGTTGGCTTTGAAATATACAGATAGGACATCAATGACTGATCACTTGAATAACTTCCAAGGAATTATGAATCAGTTATCTTCCATGGGTATCAAGTTTGATGAAGAGGTTCAAGGATTATTACTTCTTGGCTCCTTACCAAACTCGTGGGAAATTCTCAGAATGTCATTGTCTAATTCTGCTCCTGATGGTGTAATCTCTATGGATCTTGCCAAGAGCAGTGTTTTGAATAAAAAATGAGAAGAAAGTCACAAGGTACATCGACTACACATTTAAATGTTCTTGTTTCTGAGTGTAGGGGGAGAAACAAAAGCCGAGGTCCTAAAAGTAGAGATCAAAGCAGAAGCAAGTCTCGAGGAAAGTATAAAAATATTGAGTGTCATCATTGTGGTCAAAAGGGACATGTGAAGAAATTTTGTTGGTAGCTAAAGAAGGAGAAAGCCAAGGCAAATAAAGACAATAGCACAAATAAAGATGGTGGTAGCAATGAAGACTAGGTCAATGTAACTCATGATGATTTTCTTCTTGTTGAGGAGTTTGAATCTGTTAACCTTGTTGATAATAGCACTAGTTAGGTGATTGATAGCGGTGCTTCTATTCTTGTTACATCTAAGAGGGATTTGTTTACATCTTATACTCCTGGTGATTTTGGTGATGTGAAAATGGCTCATCAAGGTGTTGCAAAATGTGCCGATGTTGGACAGGTTTGTTTAGACACCTCTAATGTTACTAAGTTGACTTTGAAGCGTGTGAAGCATGTTCCAGATATTCGGTTGAACTTACTTTCTATTGGTAAGTTGTGTGATGAAGACTTGGATAGCTCATTCTCACGTGATAGTTGGAAGCTCACCAAGGATTCCATGGTTGTTGCTAGAGGTACACGACACTCTACTCTTTATTTAACTCAAGTAAAGATTGTGAAAGATGTTAATGCTACTGAGTTTATTAATGAAACTGATTTATGACATAAGAGATTATGTCATATGAGTGAGAAAGGTATGAATATATTATACAAGAGGAATCTTTTATCTGGTTGTAAGGTTGCTTTGCAAAAGTGCAACCATTGCTTTGCTGGGAAACAAAACAAGTTTCTTTCAAGAGCCATCCACCTTCAAGGAAGCTGGAGATACTTGACTTGGTGCATTCTGATGTATGTGGGCCGATGAAGACAAGAACACTTGGAGGGTTTATCTATTTTGTAACCTTTATTGATGATCATTCTAGGAAATTATGGGTTTACACTTTGAAGACCAAAGATCAAGTTTTGAATGTATTCAAGCAATTTCAAGCTTCTATTGAAAGAGAAACTGGGAAGAAGTTGAAATGTATTTGTATTAATAATGGTGGTGAGTACTCAAGTCCATTTGATGCTTATTGTAAAGAGCATGGTATAAGACATCAGAAGACTCCTCCAAGGACTCCTCAGTTGAATGGCTTGGCTAAAAGGATGAATAGAACATTGGTTGAAAGAGTTAGGTACTTATTGTCATGGTCTGGATTGGCAAAATCTTTTGGGGGTGAAACTTTGAGCACTGTTGTTCATGTCTTGAACCGGACACCATGTGTTCCTTTGCAATTTGAAGTGCCAGAGAAGGTATGGTCAGGTAAAGATGTTTCTTATGATCATTTAAGAGTCTTTGGATGTAAAATTTTTGTTCAAATTCCCAAAGATGAGATATCCAAACTTAATGTAAAGTCTAGGCAATGTATTTTTATTGGCTATGGCATGGATGAGTTTGGTTACAGGTTTTATGATCCTGTTAGCAAGAAGGTGATTCGGAGTAGAGATGATGTCTTTGTTGAAGACCAAACATTGAAGGATGTTGATAATGCGGAGAAGCCAATGGTTCATTCTAGTGATGATTTTTTTAACTTGGATATTACTCCCTCTATGCCTATAGTGGAAGATGGTAGAGTTCAACTTCAAAATAATGAGCATGATACAAGTGCAGGTGAAGATGGAATAGTTGATCTGATACTTGATGAAGTTGGTGATGATGATCAAGATGAACAACGAGCTTTAGAAATTCCTGTAAATGCACTTAGAAGGTCTATAGTGCGGAATTTATAACCCACAAACTAACTGGAAAGTGCACCGGGTCGTACCAAGTAATACCTCAGGTGAGTGAGGGTCGATCCCACGAGAATTAATGGATCAAGCAACAATAGTCAATTGATTATTCTAGTAAAACAATCAAAATTTAAGGTTTTAATAGCAAATAACATAAAAACAGAGAATTAAATAAAAATAAACTAAAATTGGTTAAGAAAATAATATGATAAAGATAGTTAAGTTGTCAGAGATATTTAAATTTTCGGATTAATATTCAATGTTAACTACCTTAATAATCATGCAAAGATTATGTTCATGGCAAATCATATGTGACTAAATCCTAATTCCTTAGACCTTTTTAGTCTTCTCTAACCTTCATCAACCGTCAATTCCTTAGTCACTTTATTCCGATTAGAGGGTTAAGTTCAAAACTAGTTTATGTGCCATACAAACCTTAGATACCCAAAAATAAGACGATTTTATGTCATGTATCGTGTTAAATCCAGATAATAGAGAGTTGTGAGAAATTGATTTCAAGATGTAATTCTAATGATATAACTTTTCTAAGATTCAAATAGAATTCAATTTGAATTAGAGTTATTTTCCAATAATCACTAATTCTTAGGATGAAGAACGAAAATAATTCTTAAATAATAATCAAAACATTAATCAAGAGTAGAAGAACAAATAATTATTAATCCATCAAAGTAAATAGAGCTCTTAACATTAACAATGGAGGCTTAGTTCTTCATGGAGAAAATAAACCCTAGTAGAAAAAAGTATGAAAGTGTGGAATGAAAATTAGGAGAGACCTAGGTCAAGATCTCTTCTCCTTTTATATCTAATCCTAATTAATGTAAAATATATTTTCTAAAACTAAATAATATCTTTTCCTATTTATAAATAAAATAAAGTTTAATCGAAATTAATTAAAATCTTCGAGCATAATAATTGATGGATGCAAGGACCACTCCTTTTCCTTGGATTGGCGCCTAACTTCAAGAAATTGAAGTTAGGCTTGGCCTTGGCAGCGTGCATATTGAAGATCCTTTGATCATGGCACCTAACTTCAGGATTTTGAAGTTAGGCGCTGCCCTGGCAGCAAGCTTTTGTGGCGCTGGTTCTTCTTCCGGCGCCTAACTTGGAAGCCAATATGGCCATATAGGTTGGAGAAGAAGTGTATATTATTATAAATTGTTGGAAAGCACTGGAAGTTAGCTTTCCAATGCCACTAAAATCATGTCAATTGGATATCTGTAGCTCAAGTTATTTCCATTGGAGTGCAAGGAGGTCAGGGTTGACAGCATCATTCACTTTCTTCTCTTCTTCTATAAAACTCCGTCTGTAAGACCCGGTTAATTAACGACTAATTAACCCATAAATGAGAATTTATTCTAGAAAGCCAAAAATGTTATTTTTATGGCTTAATATGATAGAGGAGATTGAGACGAGAATTTCGGTACCAATTTTATAGAAATCGGACCAAGATTGGACCGAACGGGCCAAACCGGTCCAACCGGACCCGAAGTGGGCCTTTGGCACAACCAAACTAAACCAAAACCCTAGTTTTCAACACTCTCTCTCCTCACAACACTCTCATTCACGCTGAAATGGTGGAGAGGAAGGGAAGAACACTCTCTCAAGTTCTATCTCTCACTTGATCTTCAAACCACCATAACTTTGGATCTAGAGCTCCGATTGCCGCACCATTTGCGGCCACGCGTTCACCGCGGAGAGCTCTACAAAACCCATACAATCAATCTTGAGGTAAGCCATGTTTTGCTTTTCGAAATTTCAGCCCTTGTTTTCGAGTTTCATGGGTGAAATGTTGAGATTTTGGGTTCTTTGATGTTATAGGACCCAACTCTCTTGAAGGAGAAGGTTAATCTTGTCTCCTTGGACCTTGGGTGTGATAAGATTCTCAACCCTAGTGTAATTTTTTGTTCTATGATGTTTGGGTATTGAGATGTTGTGTATGGGTATGATGATTGTGGCTTAGGTTGTGAATATGTGAATATTGGAGCTTGATTGGTGATTTTGGAAAGCTTGGGAGAGGGTTTTGTGTGATAAAATCTGTTCTTGGAGGTATTGAGACCTTGAGAGCTTGTGGACAAGTGGTTTGGAAGTGCTCCGGTGGAGCGTGGGAAATCGGCTAAGGTATGGTTTCGGTTTCCCGTATCTAATATGTAATGTGGTAGGAAATACTTAGGCTAGAGGCCCTAAGATAGGCATTGAATGGTTGATGTTGTTAAATGGTTGAGATATATGATGTGATCATATATGTGATTATGAATATTGATGACTTGATTATGTGATATATGAGAAAATGCATGTTGTGATATATGCTTGATGAATGATTAAGGTTGAATTGGTGGGTGGTACCATGTTGATGGTGAGTATGATGTTAATTATGTATAATGATGGTTGATTGGAAATGGTATTATTGGAAATTGGGATGAGGGAGGACGTATGACATGATATTGTGTTTGTCCTTTAGCCATTTGATTGAGAAGTGTTAAAAGGGTTGGATAGTGATTTTGGAAAATTTGGTAAAATGTCAATGTATGAGTTGAGGATGGCTTGATGTTGATTTTGGTACATTTTGATTGATTTCAAAGAAAAGGGATGAAATTGGCATGTTTTGATTGATTTTGAAAAAAGTTGAAAGTGGCTTGTTTTGAAAATGGCACTTTATAGTTTTGTATGAAAACATGGTTTTTGGGCATACTTTGACGGGACATAACTTGGACTACGGATCTCTGATTTGTGCCAAATCTATTTAGAAATGAAATTGGATCCGGGATGTCCATGCTGTTCGAGAAATGGGTGAAAAACGATTTAAAATGAGAAAGTTATGTCCGTCGGAAGATTGGGGGTTGAATTTGTGAATTCTGCAGCATTTAACTTAGAAAATTTTTAGCAGAATGACCCCCCGCGCGTGGGCGCACTTGGCGCGTACGCGCTGTCCTTCGAGAAAGCACCATCCACGAGTGCGCGTGGTGTGCGCGAGCGCGTTGATGCGCTGCACCAAATGCCCAGCCATTTTCCAGAGAGTTGTGCCAGAGTTGTGCCAGTTTTGTGCCTGGGGCGCAATAGCACCCACGCGTACGCGTGGTTGACGCTCGCGCGTCGTTTGGCTATTTTTCAACCCGCGCGCCCACGCGTATGACGCTTGCGCGTCGATGAGTTTTGTGGCCATCCACGCGTGCGCGTGGAGTGCGCGTACGCGTGGCCCTGTTTTCATCCCAAAGTTGATTTTTGAGTTTTAAAAGCCAAATTTCATACTTCTAAGTCTCCGATCTCACCACTTATGTCTTAAATCATTATAATATGCCTAGCATGAGAAAAAGGGCTAGTGAATGTGGTAACTTGCGAGTGAAGCAAGGGGAAGAATGAATGATCAATGAGGATCAAAGATGATTATGTGAGATGCGGAGGATGGCGGTGGAAGTGCTTGTTATGCCATGGGCCGAAGGGCCGTAATTGTTAATGAATTGGCTGGTTATGGATTTAACCGTGAGACAGATGGCTGGATTATCACCGTGTTACGGCAGAGCCATGTTTATGGCTAAGTATAAATGCATATATACTGTTGAATGAATTGTGAATGTTTGCACTTCCACCATCGGAGATGAGGGTTTCCCTGGGAGGAAGCAGTGGCTAGCCACCACGTGCTCCAGGTTGAGACTCGAAGCTCTTTTGACCCTATGTCGTAAGTGTGGCCGGGCACTGTGAAAGGCTTGGATGAGCTCGCCCCCATAAATATTCACCAGTGAGGGTGATGGATATAGATCATGATTATGATCAAGTTTATGATGAGTATAACTCGAGTTGGGGATGCGCGACAAAGGGACAGTCCACTGGTTAGCTACCAGGACTTGTCGGGTTAGCTCTATAACCGACAGATGATACCATCAGCCACTAGGGACAGGCATGCATCATAAGCATACTACATGAATTGTTTGAGATTGCCTATTGACTGCATATTACTTGCTAATTGTCTAAATGCCTTATCTGTTCCTATTTATAAATCTCTTGTCTGATATAACTGTATTTGCTATATTATACTCCTGCTGGTGGTTGGGAGGTCTGAAGGAATTGGAAAGAGAAGTATTAGTTAGACTGAAGGATCTTTAGTCAGTTGCCACTTACAGTTTAGTTTGTTTATAAGCTTTGATATTATCTGGAGGAAGTTCTAGGATTTGCCTTCGGCTTTCCTCTATTATTATGTATTATATATGTGGAAGTTGTTACCGTGCTGGGGACCTCTGGTTCTCACCCATGCGGATTTTGTGGTTTTCAGATGCAGGACGCGAGGCTTCTCGTTAAGGCATGCTGGAGACTTCTGGATTAGCGAAGATCCTTTGCTCTTGGGGCTCCGTTTTGGTTTATATATCTTGTTTAGATATTTTTATCTCCATTAAATAATACAAACTGTGATGACTCCTTCTAGAGGGGATTTTGGAGAATAGATTTCTGTATTTGTGTCCCTTCGGGTTTCCTTTGGAGTTTTCCTTATTTTATTATATGTATATATTGCTATGCTCGGACCGGTTATCTTCCCAGCCGGATTTTGAGTCTTGATATTCCCGTTTTTGACACTCTTCATATATATGATCTTGCGTTAGCTTATCCTTTGCTCGTTATGTTATCGATCGGAGTGTTGCGCGTTCGAGTTACGATTTTTGTTTACCCCTTTTTCTACAAAGGCTCTTAGTTATAATCAATTATTCATACTACTATACGTACTAAATTTTTGTTTTAGAGGTCGTAATACCTTGCCATCTCTGAATTATGACTTAAGCATAAGACTCTGTATGGTAGGGTGTTACATTATGGTATCAAAGCAGTTCGTTCCTGTAGAGCCTGAGGGATGGACTGACTATGCTTCTGTGCATTCTCTGTATGTGTGTTACGTGCTGTTAGTATATCTACTTGATATAATTGGCATAAACATTCATGAGCATACATTTGGGACTTTGAAGCACTAGACTTCTGATATTGAGACTGATCAACTTAATATCGATTGTTTGGTGTGTATAGGAACCAGATGGCGCCTCGTGGATACGGTAGAGGTCGTGGGAGGAGTCGTAATAATGCTCGTGCGCCTGAGAATAACCCTAATGACCCGGTGAACTTTATGACAGCGTTGGAGAACATGGCTGCTACTATGCAAGCCACTGCTGAGGCTCTGGGTCAACAGATGAACAACCATGGTAATGACGGAGGTGGAGTTCAGGACCCGATGACACTGGCGAACTTTTTGAAGGTTAATCCCCCGAAGTTCAAGGGAACTACTAGCCCGACTGAAGCCGATACATGGTTTCAGGCTCTGGAACGAGCACTGCAAGCGCAGGTGGTACCTGAAGGGCAGCGTGTGGAGTTTGCTACCTATTTGCTCACTGGTGAAGTGTCGCATTGGTGGCAGGGTATCCGACGCTTCCTGCAGCAGGGTGATGATTATATCACCTGGGATGTCTTCCAAGAGGAGTTCTATAAGAAGTACTTTCCGACTTCTGCTAGGACGGCCAAAGAGCTTGAATTGTTGCAGCTGAAGCAGGGTACTATGTCCGTATCTGAGTATACTGACAAGTTTGAGGAGCTGTTCAGATTCTCTCATATGTGTCAAGGGACTCCGGTGGAATATGAGTAATGGAAGTGTGTTAAGTACGAAGGAGGACTCCGGAGTGATATTTTTGGTTCGGTGGGGCCAATGGAGATTAGGACTTTCTCCGAGTTGGTGAACAAGTGTAGGGTTGCTGAAAAGTGTGTGAAGAGGGCAGCCACTGAGAAAGGGAGTCACAAAGGATCATTTCCACAGAACCGAGGGAAGAGCTTTGCACCTAGAGGTCCGCCTTTCAAAAGGGGAGGTTCTTTTAGGAGGCCCAACAACAATTACTCCCAAGGGAAAAGGTTTGGGAAACAGCCTCAGAATGATCAAGCATGTACTAGGTGTGGGAGTCACCATCCGGGAGTACCGTGCAAGGCTGGATGGGGTTTGTGCTACAATTGTGGAAAGGCGGGGCATAGAGCCGCAAATTGTCCGGAGAAGCAGAAACAAGGTGCTGGGAAAGCACAACAGACTGGTCGGGTGTTCACCACCTCAGCTGTGGGTGCAGAGGGATCCGAGACACTCATTCGAGGTAACTGTGAAATGGCTGGTCAAACTTTAAATGCTTTATTTGATTCGGGAGCATCGCATTCATTCATTGCATTTGAGAAAGCCCATGAGTTAGGATTGAAGATCGTAACCTTAGGTTATGACCTAAAAGTATATAATGCTACCCATGAAGCCATGGTAACTAGGCTAGGATGCCCGAAAGTTTCATTTAGGTTCAAGCAGCGTGATTTTGTCCATAATTTAATCTGCTTATCGATGATCAGTCTTGATCTTATCTTGGGATTGGACTGGTTATCTGAGAACCATGTCCTGCTTGATTGTTCTACAAAGTTGGTGTACTTTATGCTGGAAGATACAGACGGGCCGGTCGTGGTGAATAATTATTACTTGAATTCGATGATGGTGAATTGTTCCGGAATCGAATGTTAGGGTATCCTGTTGTTAACCGTGGGTGTTTCGGGTGATGACCAAAGGTTGGATCAGATTCTGGTAGTGTGTGAGTTTCCGGAAGTGTTTCCCGATGATATTGAGGAATTTCCACCTAACCGAGAGGTCGAGTATGCTATTGAATTGGTGCCTGGGACGGGACCAATCTCAAGTGCTCCTTATAGAATGTCACCATTAGAGATGGCCGAGCTAAAGTCTTAGTTAGAGGAATTGTTGGGTAAGAACTTTATCCGACTAAGTGTTTCCCCGTGGGGTGTTCCAGTGTTACTGGTAAAGAAGAAAGATGGAAGTATGCGACTCTGTGTGGATTACAGGCAGCTGAACAAGGTCACCATAAAGAATAAGTACCCATTGCCGAGAATTGATGATCTCATGCATCAGTTACAAGGAGCTGGGGTTTTCTCTAAGATCGATTTGCGATCCGGTTATCACCAGATAAGGGTGAGGGGTGAGGATATCCCTAAGATCGCTTTCAGGACTCGTTATGGTCATTACGAGTACACTGTAATGTCCTTTGGGTTGACGAACGCTCCTGCAGTATTCATGGATTACATGAATAGAGTGTTCCGTCCGTTTCTGGATAAATTCGTTGTTGTCTTCATTGACGATATACTAATTTACTCTAAGACTGAAGAAGAGCATGCGGAACACTTGAGGACCGTGTTGCAAATTCTAAAGGAGAAGAAACTCTATGCGAAACTGTCTAAGTGTGAGTTTTGGAAGCATGAGGTAAAGTTTTTGGGTCACGTGGTGAGTAAGAAGGGAATAGCCGTAGATCCAACTAAGGTGGAAGCTGTGATGGATTGGAGGCAACCAACCACAGTAACTGAGATAAGGAGTTTTTTGGGTTTAGCTGGCTATTACCAAAGGTTCATCAAAGGCTTTTCGCAATTAGCCTTGCCGTTGACAAAGTTAACCCGCAAAGACACTCCGTTTGTTTGGACTCCTGAGTGCGAGGAGAGCTTTCAAACATTGAAGAAAAAGTTGACCACTGCACCTGTGTTAGTGTTACCTGAGACA
>NC_029790.2:107634222-107646956 GCF_000816755.2 Arachis ipaensis | reverse complement strand
TGGAACTCGCTGCGGTCGTGTTTGCCTTGAAGGTGTGGAGGCATTATCTCTATGGGGTTAAGTTCCAAGTCTTCTCCGATCACAAGAGCTTGAAATATCTCTTTGATCAGAAAGAGCTTAATATGAGGCAGAGAAGGTGGATGGAATTATTAAAGGACTACAACTTTGAGTTGAATTACCATCCGGGAAAGGCGAATGTAGTGGCGGATGCGTTAAGTCGGAAGTCATTATATGCGGCTTGGATGATGCTTCAAGAGGAGAAGTTGCTCAAGGGATTCAAGAGTCTGCAAATTGGTGCTCGAGAAGTATCTGGAACCTTGTGTTTGAGCCAATTAGAAATCTCGAGTGATTTTAAATCCGAGCTCCTAAAGGCTCATGAAAATGATGAAGCGTTATGGAAGGTGTTACCGGCTATCGAGCAAGGAAAACAGTGGAGAGTGTCGGAAGAAAAAGATGGGTTATGGAGATTCAAGGGTAGGATGATTGTGCCGGATGTTGGCACTTTGAGGCAAGATATCTTAAAGGAGGCACACAAAAGCGGATTCTCCATTCACCCGGGAAGTACTAAGATGTACCATGATTTAAAGGCGATGTTTTGGTGGCCAGGTATGAAGAATGATGTGGCGGAATATGTTTCAAAGTGCTTAACTTGCCAAAAGGTAAAGATTGAACATCAAAGACCTTCTGGTATGTTGCAACCTTTAGAGGTTCCGCAATGAAAGTGGGAAAGTATTGCAATGGACTTTGTGTCGGGATTACCAAGGATTAGGACTGGTTTTGATGCTATCTGGGTGATTGTGGACTGACTGACGAAGTCAGCCCACTTTTTACCCGTTCGGATGACTTACACCCTTGAGGAGCTAGCTTGATTATACATAAAGAAGATTGTGAGACTCCATGGTGTACCTGCTACTATAATCTCTAATAGAGATCCTCGTTTCACTTCGAGGTTTTGGGGTGCATTTCAGAAAGCTTTTGGAACCCGATTTAGCTTGAGTACAGCGTACCATCCTCAAACAGATGGACAATTCGAGAGGACGATCCAAACCTTAGAGGATATGTTGAGAGCTTGTGTTTTGGACTAACCGATGAGTTAGGATCGGTATATGCCGTTAGTGAAGTTTGCATACAATAATAGTTACCATGCGAGCATCGGAATGGCTCCATATGAGGCATTGTATGGGAGGAAATGTCAATCTCCGCTATGTTGGTATGAAGCTGGAGAGAAAGGCTTGTTGGGGCCAGAAATGATAGCCGAGACCACTGAACAAGTTAAGAAAATCCGAGATAGGATGCTTACGGCGCAGAGTCGCCAGAAGAGTTACGCCGATCAGAGGCGGAAGCCCTTGGAATTTGAAGAAGGAGATCATGTTTTCCTGAAGGTTACTCCGACCACAGGAGTAGGTAGGGTGATTAAAGCAAAGAAGTTGAATCCTTGATACATTGGTCCATTTTAGATCCTGGAGAGGATTGGACCGGTGGCGTATCGAATGGCTCTACCACCTCATCTTTCGAACCTGCACGACGTATTTCATGTGTCGCAGCTTTGGAAGTACACTCCTGATGCTAGCCATGTGTTAGAACCTGAATCGGTTCAGTTAAGAGAAGATTTGACGCTTCCAGTGGCTCCAGTCAGAATCGATGATACTAGTATCAAACGGTTGCGTAGAAAAGAGGTTTCATTGGTCAAAGTGGCATGGAGTCGAGGCGGTGTTGAGGAACACACTTGGGAACTTGAATCGGAGATGCGAACGGATTATCCGCACTTATTCTCAGGTAATTGGATTTGAATTTTGTGGGCAAAATTCCCAATTAGGTGGGTAGGATGTAAGACCCGGTTAATTAACGGCTAATTAACCCATAAATGAGAATTTATTCTAGAAAGCCAAAAATGTTATTTTTATGGCTTAATATGATAGAGGAGATTGAAACGAGAATTTCGGTACCAATTTTATAGAAATCGGATCAAGATTGGACCGAACGGGCCAAACCGGTCCAACCGGACCCAAAGTGGGCCCTTGGTCCAACTAAACTAAACCAAAACCCTAGTTTTCAGCACTCTCTCTCCTCACAACACTCTCATTCACGCTGAAATGGTGGAGAGGAAGGGAAGAACACTCTCTCAAGTTCTATCTCTCACTTGATCTTCAAACCCCCATAACTTTGGATCTAGAGCTCCGATTGCCGCACCGTTTGTGGCCACGCGTTCACCGCGGAGAGCTCTACAAAACCCATACAATCAATCTTGAGGTAAGCCACGTTTAACTCTTCGAAATTCCAGCCCTTGTTTTCGAGTTTCATGGGTGAAATGTTGAGATTTTGGGTTCTTTGATGTTATAGGACCCAACTCTCTTGAAGGAGAAGGTTAATCTTGTCTCCTTGGACCTTGGGTGTGATAAGATTCTCAACCCTAGTGTAATTTGTTGTTCTATGATGCTTGGGTATTGAGATGTTGTGTATGGGTATGATGATTGTGGCTTAGGTTGTGTATATGTGAATATTGGAGCTTGATTGGTGATTTTGAAAAGCTTGGGAGAGGGTTTTGTGTGATAAAATCTGTTCTTGGAGGTATTGAGACCTTGAGAGCTTGTGGACAAGTGGTTTGGAAGTGCTAGTGCACTCCAAACCAATTAGCAATCTCTCCAATTATCAATCAACAAAGGAATTAGATAACTCAAGTGTCACTAATTACTCTACCTAGGCCAAGAGGAACAAAATCTACACTAAAACTAAAAGAGGTATTTCAACAAACACATAGAGTGCAATAGAAGTAAACATTATTAATTGCAAGAATTAAAGGAATCTACAACTACAAAGGCAAGAGATCAACAATAGAAAAACAAAGAAGAACAATTATTATGAATTACCTCTTATTGAATTGGAAGAAAGTAGAAGGAACAATACTAGATCTACAACAAAATATAAGAACAACATAAAGGAAATTACAATAAAAGAATAGAAGAAGATGAATGTAACTACAAGGAATTGAGATGTAGAAGTGGAAGAAAGCAAAGATTAAAAACCTAGATCTAAGAACTAAACCTAATCCTAATCCTAATTCTAGAGAGAAGTGAGAGCTTCTCTCTCTAAAACTCTAAACTAAAAGTGATTAGTGGTTTGAAGTGATGATGATAAGTCCAAAAGTGATGATGATGATGATGCCTTCCCCTTAATCCTTCATCCTTTTATTCCTTTCCCTTAGCAATTTGGCGCCAAAAATGGGTTCAGAAACCCTCTCAAATCGCCAGGCACGTGTTGCATTAGTGAGGTCATGTGCCCTCATCGACGCGTGCGCGCACGGTACGCGTGCGCGTCCCTGGCTAATTCTGCGATGTGCGCGCGAGCGCCTTGTGCGCGTGCGCGTGCATGGCTGACTTTGCTTCTTTGACTTTTTATGCTTCTCTCCACTTGTATGCTTCCTTCCTTGCTTCCTTTGATCCATGCCTAGCCTATTTCAATTCTGGAATTACTAGCAAACATATCAAGGCATCTTATGGAATCAAAGAGGAACTAGAATTCATCAAAATAAGGCTTAAAAAGCATGTTTTTACACTTAAGCACAAATATGGGAGAGATAACAAAATCATGCTAATTCCTAGGCTAAATGTGACAAAAGGTTATCAAAATACTCTAAATTCAATGCAAAACAAACCGTCAAATTGGGGTTTGTCAGTGCTCCGGTGGAGCATGGGAAATCGGCTAAGGTATGGTTTCGGTTTCCCGTATCTAATATGTAATGTGGTAGGAAATACTTAGGCTAGAGGCCCTAAGATAGGCATTGAATGGTTGATGTTGTTAAATGGTTGAGATATATGATGTGATCATATATGTGATTATGAATATTGATGCCTTGATTGTGTAATATATGAGAAAATGCATGTTGTGATATATGCTTGATGAATGATTAAGGTTGAATTGGTGAGTGGTACCATGTTGATGGTGAGTATGATGTTGATTATGTATAATGATGGTTGATTGGAAATGGTATTATTGGAAATTGGGATGAGGGAGGACGTATGACATGATATTGTGTTTGTCCTTTAGCCATTTGATTGAGAAGTGTTAAAAGGGTTGGATAGTGATTTTGGGAAATTTGGTAAAATGTCAATGTATGAGTTGAGGATGGCTTGATGTTGATTTTGGTACATTTTGATTGATTTCAAAGAAAAGGGATGAAATTGGCATGTTTTGATTGATTTTGAAAAGAGTTGAAAGTGGCTTGTTTTGAAAATGGCACTTTATAGTTTTGTATGAAAACATGGTTTTTGGGCATAATTTGACGGGACATAACTTGGACTACGGATCTCTGATTTGTGCCAAATCTATTTAGAAATGAAATTGGATTCGGGATGTCCATGCCGTTCGAAGAACGGGTGAAAAACGATTTAAAATGAGAAAGTTATGTCCGTCGGAAGATTGGGGGTTGAATTTGTGAATTCTGCAGCTTTTAACTTAGAAAATTTTTAGCAGAATGACCCCCCGCGCGTGGGCGCACCTGGCGCGTACGCGCCGTCCTTCGAGAAAGCACCATCCACGCGTGTGCGTGGTGTGCGCGAGCGCGTCGATGCGCTGCACCAAATGCCCAGCCATTTTCCAGAGATTTGTGCCAGAGTTGTGCCAGGGGCGCAAGAGCACCCACGCGTACGTGTGGTTGACGCTCGCGCGTCGTTTTGCTATTTTTCAACCCGCGCGCCCGCGCGTATGACGCTTGCACGTCGATGAGTTTTGTGGCCATCCACGCGTGCGCGTGGAGTGCGCGTACGCATGGCCCTGTTTTCATCCCAAAGTTGATTTTTGAGTTTTAAAAGCCAAATTTCATACTTCTAAGCCTCCGATCTCACCACTTATGTCTTAAATCATTATAATATGCCTAGCATGAGAAAAAGGGCTGGTGAATGTGGTAACTTGCGAGTGAAGCAAGGGAAAGAATGAATGATCAATGAGGATCAAAGATGATTATGTGAGATGCGGAGGATGGCGGTGGAAGTGCTTGTTATGCCATGGGCCGAAGGGCCGTAATTGTTAATGAATTGGTTGGTTATGGATTTAACCATGAGCCGGATGGCTGGATTATCGCCGTGTTACGGCAGAGACATGTTTATGGTTAAGTATAAATGCATATATGCTGTTGAATGAATTGTGAATATTTGCACTTCCACCCCTTCGGCTTTCCTCTATTATTATGTATTATATATGTGGAAGCTGTTACCGTGCTGGGGACCTCTGGTTCTCACCCATGCGTTTTGTGGTTTTCAGATGCAAGACGCGAGGCTTCTCGTTAAGGCATGCTGGAGACTTCTGGATTAGCGAAGATCCTTTGCTCTTGGGGCTCCGTTTTGGTTTATATATCTTGTTTAGATATTTTTATCTCCATTAAATAATACAAACTGTGATGACTCCTTCTAGAGGGGATTTTGGAGAATAGATTTCTATATTTGTGTCCCTTTGGGTTTACTTTGGGGTTTTCCTTATTTTATTATATGTATATATTGCTATGCTCGGACCGGTTATCTTCGCAGCCAGATTTTGAGTCTTGATATTCCCGTTTTTGACACTCTTCATATATATGATCTTGCGTTAGCTTATCCTTTGCTCGTTACGTTATCGATCGGAGTGTTGCGCGTTCGAGTTACGGTTTTTGTTTACCCCTTTTTCTACAAAGGCTCCTAGTTATAATCAATTATTCATACTACTATACGTACTAAATTTTTGTTTTAGAGGTCGTAATACCTTGCCATCTCTGAATTATGACTTAAGCATAAGACTCTGTATGGTAGGGTGTTACACCGTTAAATCCATCTGAATGCTACCTGAAATAAACAAAATTGCACAAAAATCAAAGTAGAATTCATAGTGGCTAAAAAGTATTTAAATCTTGATTAAACTTAATAATTCAAATGCAAATTCACTAGGAAAAGATAGGAAAGATGCTCACGTATCACAACACCAAACTTAAACTTTGCTTGTCCTCAAGCAAACAAAGAATCATGCAATATAAATTGATAATCCAATACGAGAAGAATAGCAATTTTAATATTCATGGTTGGCAAGTTTACTATGCATGCAACACTCACAAAAGAATTTCAAATGATTGATGATTTTATCTTGATCACTTTATGGAATATTTTCTTATATTCCTTCTTTGAAACAAGCTTTTCAATTGTTTCTTTTCTTAGCATCTTAGGTGCTTTGCACCATTTGTTTTTATAGCTTCGACTCTAAATGCTTTGTTTTTAAGTATTACCACCTGATACATAAGCACCACAAGCATATAACTAGAGAACTTTTTAAGCTTTGCTTTTTGTTTCTTTTCTTTACTCTCTAATTATTGATGCTCAGAGCCTTGAGCTTTGAGAGAGTGCTTTACACTTGAGTTTAGCCTTGACTCTAAGTGTTTTGTTTTCAAGCTTTTTGCTTGATACATAAACACCACAAGTACTTAACTAATGAGTTGTCATTGGTACTTAGAGCCTTCAAATTTCTCATTCCCCTTTCTTTACTTGATCATTTATGGACAAGCTTCTTTAAGGGTTTCAAAATTTCAAAGATTTTATAAAGTGTTCTAGATAAAAATTTCAATCAAACAAAATTCAAATGTGTTTGAGCAAAAATAGTCATGCTAGCCTTCCAATACTCATATGCTCATGCTGGTTTCTTCTTTAATTACCCTGTTTGTTAATGATCATGATGCTTAATTGCTTTGACTCACAAATTTTAAGATGATAGTTATGATGTAAAGACAATATGTTACAATTCAAAACTAGACTATACTTATCTAAAAGGAAGGACACACATGCATATAATCAAAAAAAGAAGGAAACAACCTTAGTTCTCTCTGCCTTTCTTTTCATCATCTTCTTCTTTATCCCCTTTTAAGCTATGTAGAGCATAGCCTCCAACACCAAACTTAGAATGGTTTCTTGTCCTCAAGCAACAAAAAAAATCGTGGTGATAGAAATTGGAATAATCATGATGTCTAGTGGATATAAAGAAGCAAGGCGGAAGATCATTCAAATCAAACAAACAAAATTAAAAATAAAATAAAAGGTAAAATAAAATAAAGCAAAATAAACATGTTGCTAATGTATTGGCTTGGAGGGAGTGGATCTTGCATAGGTGAAGTATGGCAATACCAAACTTGTTGTGAGAACACCAAACTTAGTGTGATACTATCAATAAAAGTCTGGGCTAAGTACCCAGTGAAATGCAAGTATCATGTTCATGTAACAACACCAAACTTGATCCATGAAATACATATGCAACATGAAGCAAAGCAAAAAGATAAATGAAAAGAAATTATCTAACGTTGGATTTCCTCCCAACAAGCGCTTTTTTAACATCACTAGCTTGACAGCTGGTTCTTGAATTTCTTCCTCTTCTTCCAGTTGGTTAAGAGAAATGACTTCAGTGGACATGAGGAGAAAAATGATACCCACCAAAAAGCAACTCCCATACAACTCTCTAATTCACTAGGACCAAGGAAAGCATATTCAAGTGTTGGGGAAGAAGGCTTCAATTCAAATGTGGGCGGTGCATTTAGATTTTTCTTCTCAGGAGCTTGCATGCATAAAATTGAAGGGACTTGTATGGCTATCTCCTGAATTATTGGAATGTGCAAGCATGGAGTGTGCATGGCTTCCTCCTTTGTTTGTGCATCTTCTTCTTCTTCCATGCGTGAGGGTAAAAAGTTCTCTAATTCACCGGAGTACGAATTTTTTTGATTGATTTCCTCACTTTCTTCCATGGGATCTTGCATTGTATCTCTTGGGAAGAAATTTGCTTGTATCTTGTCCAGGTGCTTGATAATCAACTCCGCATGTTTCTCTATATTTTTTATACTCATCCTCATATCATGTATGCATTCTTTCATGAGAAGCTCAAGAGATGATGGTTCTTGATATGAATAAAGAGATGGCTCTTGATATGAGTAAAAAGAAGATGATTCTTCGTATGAATAAGGAGATGGTGGCTCTTGATATGAATAAAAAGAGGAGGATGATTCTTGGTATGAATATGGAGATGGTGGTTCTTGATAGATGGAACATGGAGCACTGAAGTTTCCTTGGTCTTGACTTTTCCAACCAAAATTTGGGTAATTCCTCCATTCACAATAATATGAATCACTCCTTGAGTGCCCATATGATCTCTCTCCATTATTTTCCATAGCACAAAACACCAAACAGAATTAAACACACCATGTAGTAAACAGAAAAGCTAAGAAAAAAGAACAAAAAGAGATATTAAATTTTTTTCTTTTAAATTCATTTTTTTATATAGAAAAATTTTGAAAAAGAAAAAAATATAAAGTAAAAATAAAATAATGAAATTAAATAAAGAAAAAGTCTAATCTAAGTAATCAATCAACTAGTAGTTGTTAATCACAATTAATCCCCGACAACGGCGCCAAAAACTTGGTGCGGAATTTATAACCCACAAACTAACCGGTAAGTGCACCAGATCGTACCAAGTAATACTTCAGGTGAGTGAGAGTCGATCCCACGAGGATTAATGGATCAAGTAACAATAGTCAATTGATTATTCTAGTCAGACAATCAAAATTTAGAGTTTTAATAGCAAATAACATAAAAACAGAGAATTAAATAAAAATAAACTAAAATTGGTTAAGAAAATAATATGATAAAGATAGTTAAGGTGTCAGAGATATTTAAATTTCTGGATTAATATTCAATGTTAACTACCTTGATCATGCAAAGATTATGTTTATGGCAAACTATATGTGACTAAACCCTAATTCCTTAAACCTTTTTAGTCTCCTCTAACCTTCATCAACCGTCAATTCCTTGATCACTTGGCTCCGATTAGAGGGTTAAGTTCAAAACTAGTTTATGTGCCACACAAACCCTAGATACCCAAAAATAAGACGATTTTATGTCATGTATCGGATTAAATCCAGATAAATAGGGAGTTGTGAGGAATTGATTTCAACATGTAATTCTAATGATATAACTTTTCCAAGATTCAAATAAAATTCAAGTTGAATTAGAGTTATTTTCCAATAATCACTACTTCTTAGGATGAAGAACGAAACCAATTCTTAAACAATAACCAAAACATTAATCAAGAGTAGAAGAACAAATAATTATTAATCCATCAAAGTAAATAGAGCTCCTAACCTTAACAATGGAGGCTTAGTTCCTCATGGAGAAAATAAACCCTAGTAGAGAAAAGTATGAAAGTGTGGAATGAAAATTAGGAGAGACCTAGGTCAAGATCTTTTCTCCTTTTATATCTAATCCTAATTAATGTAAAATATATTTTCTAAAACTAAATAATATATTTTTCTATTTATAAATAAAATAAAGTTTAATCGAAATTAATTAAAATCTTCGAGCATAATAATTGATGGATGCAAGGACCACTCCTTTTCCTTGGATTGGCGCCTAACTTCAAGAAATTGAAGTTAGGCTTGGCCTTGACAGCGTGCATATTGAAGATCCTTTGATCATGGCGCCTAACTTCAGGATTTTGAAGTTAGGCGCTACCCTGGCAGGAAGCTTTTGGAGCGCTGGTTCTTCTTCCGGCGCCTAACTTGTGAAAAGCCAAGTTAGGCGCCAATATGGCCGTACAGGTTATAGAAGAAGTGTGTACTATTATACATCGTTGGAAAGCTCTGAAATTTAGCTTTCTAATACCACTAGGATCATGTCAATTGGACCTCTGTAGCTCAAGTTATTTCCGTTGGAGTGCAAGGAGGTCAGGGTTGACAGCATCATTCACTTTCTTCTCTTCTTCTATAAAACTCCGTCAAATCCATCTGAATGCTACCTGAAATAAACAAAATTGTACACAAATCAAAATAGCATTCATAGCGGCTAAAAAGTATTTAAATCTTAATTAAACTTAACAATTCAATTGCAAATTCACTAGGAAAATATAGGAAAGATGGTCACGCATCTGTCTACAAGAGAGAGAAAGCATTCGTCAAGGTATTTTCCACATAAGTTTATTTTGTTGACTGATGGGAGGAACCTGAATGTTTCGGAGAGACTGTTGAAGATAAAAGCAAAGCTAAATGGTTTGAAGCTATGGAAAAAGAAATGAAGTCCTTGCTTGAAAATGATACCTATGAGTTGGTGAAGCTACCGAAGGGTATGCGAGTTCTGAAGAATAAATGGGTATTCAGAATCAAGAATGAAGAACATAATTCTACGCCTTGGTATAAAGCTAGATTGGTTGTTAGAGGCTTTAGCCAAAGAAAAGGTGTTTCTTATGAGGAGATTTTTTCTCCTGTTGTGAGGATGTCATTCATTCGTGCTATGCTTGGATTAGCAGCGTCTCTTAATCTAGAAATTGAGCAAATGGATGTGAAGACAGCTTTTCTTGGTGATTTAGACAAGGAGATCTACATGGAGTAACTGGAGGGGTTTGTTGTTAAAGGAAAGGAAGATTTTTTTGTGCAAGCTTAACATGAGTCTTTATGGGTTGAAGCAAGCTCCAAGACAGTGGTACAAGAAGTTTGAATCTGTAATGGGGGAGCATGATTACGTTAAGACAACTTCAAATCGTTGTGTATTTGTGCAAAAGTTTTCTGATGGTGATTTTATCATTCTTTTGCTTTATGTGGATGATATTTTGATTGTGGGCAAGAATTCTTTGAGGATTAATGAGTTGAAGAAACAGTTGAGCCAAGTTCTTTGCTATGAAGGACTTGGGTCCTGCCAAACAGATTTTGGGCATGACTATTACTCGTTATAGAGATTCCAAGAAGCTTTATTTGTCACAGGAGAAGTACATAAAGAAATTGCTTCAAAGGTTTGGCATGAATAACGCCAAATGTGTTGCTAGTTCTTTTGCTCTTCATTTTAAGTTGAGTACCAAGCAGTGTCCAACCATTGATGAGGAGAAGCAAGCAATGGATGAAATTTCTTATGCCTCAACTATTGGAAGCTTGATGTATGCTATAGTGTGTACTAGATCAGACATTGCTCATGTGGTTGGGACTGTGAGTCATTTTCTCTCTAATCCAGGTAAAGAACATTGGAATGCTGTTAAATGGATTATGAGATATTTTAAAGGTACAACTAACTTGAGTTTGAGTTTTGGTGGTGAGAAACCTTTGCTAGTTAGCTTTACTGATGTAGACATAGCAGGAGATATTGATTCTCGAAAGTCTACTTCAGGTTATTTGGTCAAGTTTGCAGGGGGAGCTATTTCATGGCAGTCAAGGTTACAGAAGTGTATTGCACTTTCTACCCAGAGGTAGAGTTTATTGCAGCAACTGAAGCATGTAAAGAGTTGTTGTGGATGAAGAAGTTTCTTGTAGCGCTTGGCTTTAAAAAAGACCGTTATGTGTTGTTGTGTGATAGTCAAAGTGCTATTCATCTTGCCAAGAATTTTACTTTTCATGCAAGATCTAAACATATTGATGTTAGGTATCACTGGATACGGGATGTGTTAGATTCCAAGTTGTTGGAACTTGAGAAAGTTCACACTGATGACGATGGTGCTGATATGATGACAAAAACATTGTCAAGAGATAAGCTTGAAACATGTTGTTTGATCACCGGAATGGCGAGGGCCTCCACCTAGTCGAAAAGGGGGAGATTTGTTGGGTTTTTCTCTCCATTGTGAGGCTCAAGCCCAACATTTTGATTGTATTCTTGCACCCTAGTGTCTCAACCCTAATTAGATTTTTTGGGGTCATTAAGAGGTAGAGAGTGTAGCCACCAAAGAGAGAAAGGAGAGAGAAAACAGAATTCGCATTTTTATGTAAAGCAGTAAATTTAAAATGGCAGTTTCTCATTTGTTCACCATTAGATCGGCTTGAAATTTGAACCGCGTGTTACTCTCATCTGGTTCTTTATTCTAGTCGGTGGAGATGTTGATTAGAAGTTTGCAGTGGGAGAAATTGGCTTCACAAGAGAAAAAATATGTTTTCCATTTTACACAGAGCAACAATTTTTAAATAGCAGTTTCTCATTCTTTCACCGTTGGATTGACGTGAAATTTAGACTGCAGATGCTTCTCATCTTGTTCTTCATTTTGAACGATAGGGGGTTTTAATTGGAAGAGCCTAGTTGCTGTCATTTTGTGTTGTTTCTGCTGCTAGGCTCTTTCAATGATTATAAAGAGCCAGCATCATAAGATGACTAAAGATGTTGGTATGTTGGAACTGACAAATAAATTAATAATAGGGTAGTACCTATCTCACAAATACAAATTTTATGGACGTTATCGGCAAGAAAGGGTTCGTCCATGGGGAGAGAAATGGCGCCATCACAATAGCTCAAACTCCTCTTCTCAAGCATCCTGAAATCGAAAAAAAAAGTTGGAAACAACATGAATGAATACGTGAATAAACAAGAAGGTTCATGCCGTAATATAGAATAATTGCTATTACTTTGTATGAGCATCAATGAGAACACTACATAATGATTTCAAAAAAAAATAATAATAAACAAGGAAAAAAAAACAACACAAGGAAGGGGAAAAGGTAGAAAGGAATTGGACACTGATTTTAACAAAAGTCAATAATAATGCAATCAACTAATCAATACCCGCACTATTTGGGACAAGCGAAGATCGGTACATTTCCATATCAATAGTTTAATACTTTCTAGTTGCTCATAGCGTTCTAGATGCAGAGATTCAGAAAAGCAGCTTGAGAACAGTGAAGAAATCATATTAATTATTACAAGTTGTTTCAAATATATATATATATATATATAAACAGAAGCAAGAATTTAAAAAAACCTACCCAGTTACGAACTGAA
>NC_029790.2:107627488-107634197 GCF_000816755.2 Arachis ipaensis | reverse complement strand
ATGAATGGAAAGAAAGTAGAAAAAATTTTTATTTTATTTGAATAGAAGAAAAAATAAGGAGAGAGAAAATTATAACCAAGTAAAATTACATTAATACCCTTATTTATATTATATGTAAATTATAATATATTAAAGTATTTAAATTATTTTTTTAATAAAAAAATGATCCTAATTGTATTTTAAAATTTTAATGTATTATCATTGTTAACAATAATATTTTTTTTAAATTGATCCCTTTTTATTTTCAATTAAATGTTATAAATTTTGCTTTGCATTTTAATAATGGGCATATTAGTAATTTTATCTTTATTTTAGAACTTCGGTGGTTTTCTTTGCAGGTGTGGAAAGAAAACTTCAATGTGGGCTCCACACCATTGTTTTCCTTTTCCATCCATTTTCTATGCTCATCCAATCAGAGGAAAACTTCATTTTCCATCAATTTTCCTTCCGTGCATTTTCTTTCCTTCTCGTTTCTATTGATCCAAACACAGTGTAAGCCTCGGTCCGTCCCTGGAGTCAAGGCAGTTGGGGCTGCGACGACTGTAGGACTAAGGAGGAGAAAGGAGAGGGACTGAGTCTGAGCACTACAATCACAATTTATCAATTTATCTAATAAGCAAGAATCACCAACAGTCATCTAAATTCATCATTATCAATTTATCTAAACCAATTAGCATCAATGTATCTAAAACTGGAAATACTAATGGAGGAAGATAAACAAACCTAATAAAGTAGAGGCAAAAGCTTCGGAGTTTGGAGCTTCAGCACAGCCACACGCAGAGGATGGCGAGACACGCGAAAGAGGCAAAGACTGGCGACCAAGAACACAGAGTTGAGAGAGGGAAACAGAGGCGCTACGACTTTAGAGAGGGAGATGGCAACGCGATGACTGATGGAGAGGGAGACGGCGGCACAAGGGATGACCGATGAGGGAGGATTGGATGGAGGTGCTGCGACGGGTTGGAGGGAGGGGATGCGACGGGTTGAGAGAGGGAGACAGTGAGTGGCGTTGTTAGGGTTGTGTTATGGTTGAATGAGTTGAGTGAAGAGATGAGAAGAGTGAGAGCCTGAGAGGAGAGGGGGTGACGGTAAAGGGTAATTAGAGTTTCTGAACATGTAGGAAATGGGTACGTTTTTTAAAAGTAATGAAAAAAGTCACATTTCAAAAGCGTGCCCATTGATATTTTTAAGCCACGCTTCAATAAAAAACGTTATGACCGAATTTTAAAACATCACTGTAACGTAATTCTATTGGCACTCGGTTTTCTTACGGGGGGTAATATAAGGATGTAAAATTTCTACTCATATTGGTTAATTAAAAACCGAATAATGTTATACATCCAAGTTAACTAAGTTCAATCATGTTAGTATAAAATCAATAAGTTAGAGATTTGACTACGTTTTTTCTTGTCACATTTCAAAAGGATGGTCTAAAGAGGTCAATGGCCACACTTTTATAAAGGTGGTGATTAATTAAAAATTAGACACTACTTTTGATATCACGCTTATTAAACGTAGCCATAGAGAACAACAGGCACGCTTTTAAAGCATGCCAATAGAATTACATTACGATGATGTTTTAAAGTATGCCAATAGAGTTATGTAAAACTACTGAGAAAAATACTTCACTATTATTCACTCTTCTCTATTCACTAAACTAACTACTGACAAAACCCTAACACAGAGCTTTATTTTCCCAACCCTCTTCGTTGCACTTCCAACCTTCTTCACTGTGCACCCAACCCCTCCAACCCTCTTCATCGTGAAACAGAGAGTTCATCACGCAACCCTTTTCGTATTAAGAATTTAATTTTTTTATAAATTTTCAAAGTTCGACTGCCCTTTTCGGTAACTTCTGGAAAAACAGCAAATAGCAGTAGACTTTGGAAAATCATGAAAAATCTGTTTCTAATCTAAAATCTCTCAAATTTGTTATAATTATACTAGACTCTCCTAAGTTTCATTTGGTTCAAGTTTCAGAGCAATCCCATTTCAGGAGGAAAAGTAATGCAGATTCTGTTTTTAAAAGTTTCTGTTTGGTTAACCAGTGACCCGGTTAACTTCCAGAGTGCATAACTAATTCTCTAATACGTCTATGGATCTGAAATTTAGATTTGATTAACTAGACAAGCTAATCCTTCGTTTGGTTTTGATCTCACCTCAAAAGTCCTTCTGGGTTGGAAGTTATGCATCTAGGAATTCACTGCTCTAAATTTAGAAATTCTGTTTAGCCAACAGTGAGCAGCAATTTTGTAAAATCCATAACTCCCAATGTATAATTCTAAAAATTATGCGCTTTTGATGGAACAAACTAGACACCCTAAAGTTTTACCCCCAATTGGTTGTACACCAATTTGACTTCTGGATCAATACCAGTAAATTGAACAAGTTGCTGGCTTTGACACACGTTCTGCAGAATTTTGTATAGCCAAGTCAGAGAGCTCATCAGTTTGCAAACCTCATAACTTTTGATCTACAAACTATATGACTCTAAAAATTCAATCCATCACTCTAGACATATCTAGCTTCTATTAGACTTTGAAAGTAACTCAAAAGCATTTTAGAATTAACGTTATGCAGATTGGAAGTTTATATTTTAAAATTAAAAATCTGGTTTGATAGCTTTGAGGGACAAAATCTAAACCTTTATAACTTTCAATCGACAAATAACGAAATTATTAAATTTGGTTGAAAAGAAATAGACATATCAAAGTTTTATTGAAATTTAGTTTCACGAATTTTGGAGGTCTAGAGAGAGAGCAGCAACCTCGAGAAGTTACTGCTCTTGCTGCCACTGATTCTGCAGAATCTGCCCCAGTCTCCTAACTCACTTTGAGATTCACTTTAAGCTTCTAGCCCTTATTTTATCTAATTAATCACTCTAACACGTGTATATTGTGTATATAAACTTGTTTATAAGCCCCAAGATCCAAGATAATTACTATCTCATTAAATCACTTTTTTCACCCAGAGAGTTTATCACTTAAACTCAAAAACAGCAATATAGCAATTCACATTTTCTCAAAATAGAATCATATACACAGCACCACTATCAATCATTTATCATTTCACATACATAATTCATCATCAAAGTCAGTCATGCATCATCATTAAACACAACAACCAAGCACCTAATGTTCCTAACCTTTACCCGTGTTACAAGCTTTCCTTGAAATCCTTCCCTTAGCTCTTTCTTTCAGCTAAGATATCCCTCCTTGAGCTTGGACTCTCGGCTGGATGGATGATCTTGGAAGATAGGATGGATTAGGATGCTGGTTTGTGATGAATATGAAGAGAAGAACTCAGCTACTTTAACCCCTAAGAAGATGAGGATGTGAAGCTTGAAGGAATGATGAAGGTATTGTGCTCTTTCTTACTCACTCTCTTCGGTCACTCTTTCTAATCTTTCTCCTCTTTGTTATGCTGTTCTTGACATGAGATAGCTTATGAAATTAGTGTGTCTAATGGGAAGGAAAACCAAAGTCTTGAGGAAGAGAGGAAGGAGGCATGTGTTAATTCAAGAACTTGACTTTCACTCTCTCTTGTATGTCTCGGTTATACTCCTTCTCTTAACACTCTCTTCTTTGTTTTGATTGCTTTATAACTAAGTGAGCTAATGATAAGGAGTTTAAGTGGAGATTAGGTGGAGAAAGGATGGGAATTAAGCTACTATGCAAAGGGTTTAAGGGAGGTCACACTTGTTTAGTTCCATGTAATTCATCATTAAATGCTTTCTCCTTATCATCATGTGACTTGGCTTCCTAGCAAGAGGAGTGAGAGAATGGGAGGGTGATTAACTTGGGTTACAAAGTAACGAAGAGTGAGATTAAGCTTTGGTTAAGTTGTAACTGGAGTTAATGGTTTGGCTAATGATTAAAAAGTGTGATCATGTATTAATTCTTTGATGATGTATCTAGGTTTTTCTATAACTAATTCATCACTTGATGAATTAATTATGTGGAGATTAACCATTACAAGTGATTAAACTTGTATTGGAGATTAATCCTGAGAGAAATTAACGAACCATGTTCAAAATTTTAACCACCAGTTCTCGTCGTCAGAATTTTAAGCCGATGTGGTGAAAAACATTGTCACAAAACCCTCCGGTTCTAAACATATCTAATTGATATATAAATATATTTATGTATGTTCGATATATCGCCACGTATTGCGATTCTAGAAATTCCCGAGTTCTTATTACAAAATTTCGGAAATCACAGCGCGAAAAACGGATTCGTACAAGCCTTTATCGCACCTTCTATCTATTTTTTTATGTTAGCGTTATCCATATATCTATATCCGTCTTCTTGTGTTTATATCAAACGGTGATTCTTGGAGTTTGTAAGTTTTCGTCACAGAATTTTCAATAAATAATCCGTGAAAAGACAGGGTGTTACATTTGAAAAAGGTAAAATCTATAGGAAGGTTTTCACATGTTCCAATGCATTATAGTAGAACAAAGCTATACCAAAGATAGAATTGTTGCAGGTAATTTATTTGTCGCGTCGTAAATAGTGTAATTTCAAATTCGTCCCTGAATTAAGAAAGCAAAATACGAAAAGGATAGTGAGAAAGCGGATAGCCGGATAGGCATAGTTATATTTGGCTATAAACGGCTCTAAGCCCATGATGGGCTGAATGGCATTGGGTTATTATGGATGTCATTATGGATTTAGAGGGGAGGGAAGCCACATTGTAATTCTTTTATTTTGAGAAGATTAAAAATGTGAGTGAAAAATACGACTCAAAATGTAATAAAAATATAATTTTTTTATATATAAAAAAATTTTTTGATTTGATTATTGGATAAAAGATTTCGATGATAGTTCATAGTTTTTTGGATTGATGTTGAAAAATTAATGGCAATGATGTTGGAAAGCAATGTTGGTAGTGGTGTTGCAGTGAATACAACACAGGGTTAAATATGACATTTAACTAGCTTTCATTTTTAATAATAAATTTAGACTTAATTTTTGTTTATATTTTTTGTTTCTACTATTAAAATTTTTTAGGATTTGAACATCCATATGCATGATTCAACAGGGTATAAAGGCCTACTATAAAAAAAGATAAGCAACATTAATAAACCAAACAGATTTGAATATTACATGAAAGTCTCAAATAAAAAAACGTTACGTACATGTTTTATGTATATCTATCCCTAATTTTTAGCACGTTATGATCGTACCAAAAGTAAGGAGTTACTAACTTGTTCACCTTATTTACTATTTAATATTGAGTCTTTAGGTCGATATCGCGTTTCAGTTTATAAGAAAATATCAGAAAATTATTTTTAGTAATTAAAATCACACAATTATTAATAATAATAAATGCTATACAAATAAATTTAATATAAAACTCAAATACAATACCTATCCCTCTGGATAAAATAAAACTTAAAGCAACAAGGACGAGGGAACTCTATAAAAATAACATGAATCACAAGTAAAACTACTAGTCGTCTGCATCTTCTAACTGAATCTTCGAACCTGTGTCACTAAAAGGGTGGAAGATTTTGGGGTGAGAACAAACCACACGTTCTCAGTAGGGAATGGAAATGCCGTAAAAGTAATGAATTTAATGCAAATAATTAACTTTACTCAATAAAACTATTTTGTTAACCCTTTGAAAATACTTTTATTTCTACTTTAGATAAATAATTACTTTTCTTTAAATTTCTAAACTCAAAATAAATTTTAAATATAAAACTAGTCACATTTTCTATCTCTCAGCCACATAGTTAATCCTTAGTCAAATGTCAACTCGTAATCACTTTAATACACTCACAAACAAATAGTGCAAGCAAGAGATTCAATTCAATGTACAAGCAAGTCACAACAAGACAAACAATACAATCACAAAGTAATAAAACAGGCAAGCGCAATCAAATGCAAATGCGCAATCAATATGATGCATGTCTATCCCTAACGCAGGCCATGAGCTCATGTGTCGGTTGCCTACCCGCTCCCGACATTACCCGGGCACAAGTCTCAGATATGGTTTTCCAGATGCATCAGTGTGCTTATAAGTCGTACGGCCAGGCCGCATCAGTGTGACTTTAAGTCGTACGGCTAGGCCGCATCAGTGTGACTTTCCAAATCAATAAGCGTACATCTGGAAAACAGTTCTCAGTGTGTGGGCGTCCCCACTTTACATTTGGCACTAAGGCTCAAACAATGTCACATCTGCTCTCCTGTGGCAGACACTTCATTAATTAATATATTCTTTAAATCCTTGTTCTCTGCTCTCCTGTGGTAGAGATTCCTTTTCTTAATAAACCGAGCTCAAATCTTTACTTAAAACAAAATCTCTCCTTAAAAGATTGGGTTTAAAACATTATATTTTTCTTAATAAATCAAACTTTAAAATAGAATAAATTTTTTCTTACTAATACGGTTAAATTAATACCGTTTTTTTTTAGTCTCAGATTTAAATAATCTATAATTTATTTTATTTTATAATAATTAATGTAATATTCATTTTATTTTTTATAAGTTATGAAAATCTTAATTTCTTTAATTTTAGAATTTTTATTTATTTATTTATAACTATATGTTTAAAATCATTAATATTTTTAACCAATCTCTTATTGGCTTATAAAAACTTAATATCATTATCCTTATTTAACTTTTCTATCTTAACCTGTGATTTAAGTATATAAAATTTTCTAAATCAAAACCTTTTAATTTAATAAATTTTATATAAATCA
>NC_029790.2:107625059-107627463 GCF_000816755.2 Arachis ipaensis | reverse complement strand
ATATACACTTAAATTGTAATATTTTTTTTTTTACAATTTTAATTTTTTTTTGTCATGACAATTTCAATATTTAAATTAACAATTAGTATCTCCCTCAATAAAAAGAAAAATAAACTGCATACTATGTCAAACTGACCAAAAATTAACAACTCAATAAAAAAATTTTCAAAAATATATTTATAAAAAAACTCATTTATAACTCCATAGTCAATACAATCTATCATATATTTTACTCACTTTATCTTTGTTCAATAATCGAAAAACCAAACCTTAGTGTGAACCTAAATATTTTCTAAATCCTAAAAAAAAGCCCAATACCATAATCACTATCATTAACGCATTTCTCTTCATCAACTGATTAATTGTACTTAATCCTCGTACATCACACTCTGCTATTATGCAGAAATTGTTCGAGATTTTAGCAACAATCTAAACACACGTTCTTTCTTTTTTCATGCCACATACTTTCAGTACCAGTAGAAAAATTTTCCTTTCAGCACGGTAGTATAACCCTATATAGAAACCCAACTTCCTGCGTAAGAATCCTACGCCCATAACCCCCATGAAAAAATTTCTCTTCTCTTTAATAGTGTGATCATTCGAAGCATTCTTTCGGTGAACAATATTAGTCATTTTTGGTAGTCACTTCCTATCTTTTTTCCATCGTCATATTCTCCTCTTCTTCTTAACAATTTCAACTTAATTACTCAAAAATATCATATGCATTACATATAAATTTTTCTCTTGCGCCACTGTTTCATTAGAATTTGACTGTACCTCTGCATTGTATATCTTACACGGTGAATAAACATATGTAAAGATTCTCTTAAAAAAATAGCAAATTTATTTATTTATATTTTTTATTTAATTTATGCTATAAATAGTAATCTTTTATTTTATTTAATACCTAATAAATTTAGACTCTAATTTTAAAAAATTTTCTTTAATATGGTTTAATTGAAATATTCTCATGGTATTGCCAATTTTAATTTTTGTGATAATCATCAACATGCCTTATCAAGTTTCATCTCCATCAAATAATGTTTATAGTCATTAATTTATCATCTCATAAAAAAAAAGATAATTATGTTAATATATTAAATAGATAAATATTTATTTATTTTTAAAATTCTAATTTTTTTATTATAAAAGTTTTGGATATTTTTTATTTAATTTATGCTATAAATAGTAATCTTTTATTTTATTTAATACATAATAAATTTAGACAACAAAAAAAATTATATGTATTTTATTAATAACAGATAAAAAAACCATCATAGTTAATTAAAAAATAGTTGACTGAAAATATTTATCATATTTTATATATCATAATATCATTATTAAAATATGTATAAGTACTTAAAGTAGTGAGATGATAATTTTTTTTTATTACTTGAATGTAAATGACAATAGCATATTTGAATATAAATAACAATAGTATAGAGATCTAGATAAAATTGGACACTCATATTACATCAGCAAAATCCGCTAATTTTGCGGTGCAAATTCGGTGGACTCCAAATCATAATTAGACTTGCCTTTTTTAGCGGGTCGACCTGATGGTTCAACGCGTTTTACCCAAGGTTCGGAAAACCGGACCGGTCATCAAACCGCTCTAGCTACTGGTTCACTGGTTCATTGGTTCAATCGGTCTAACCGGTGGTTCAACCGAAAAAACCGTTTTAAAATAAAATAATAAATAAATTATAAATAAACATGCTAAAATATAATTAATTAATTATAATATAACATAAATATTAAAATAGTTTTCAAATTTAAAAAACTATATTAAATGTCATCAATCAAATTCATATAATCTTATTAATATGTTGATGGTGGTGGTGTCTTCTGAGGCATCAATGTCTCCTCATCCAGCCCCTCCAATTTCTTCGACTAAAGCCAGCAATTAGAAAACAAAGCCAGCAATTAGAAAACACTAAAGCAATTAGAAAACACTAAACCTTCACCTAGCAATTACAAACAAAGCTAGCAGCGGTTTTTCAGCGGTTTTCTATCCAACGGTTATTAAAGGAGGACCGGACCGCTTACATCACCGGTTCACGGTTAAACCGGTCGAACCGGCCGGTCCGGTCCGATTTTCAAAACCTTGGTTTTACCACATCTAATTTTTTGTGACAAAAGTTGATCCAGATATAACATACTTATCCAAATTTGCATGTATAATAGTATATTAACTTAGCAGATTAGATTGGGACTAAAATAAAGAAGAAAAATATAACATAAAATATCAATAATAAAGATTAAAATATATATTTTCTTTCAAATTCCAACTCAAATTTAATAGTAAAAAGAATAAAATTTTAAAAAAATAAGAGAACAATTTGGGACTTTAAGAAAGAAAATAATTATTAGTAATGTCATTCTATAAATATTACTTAAAAAC
>NC_029790.2:107621528-107623808 GCF_000816755.2 Arachis ipaensis | reverse complement strand
TTGTGTACTTTTATAATTTAGTATTTTAAATGTCTTTCATTTTTTATTGACTTTATTTTAACAAAAAAAATGATATATGTAAGGTCCCATATCGATTGGGGAGGGGAACGAAGCATGCCTTATAAGGGTGTGGATACCTCTTCCTAATATGACGCATTTTGACGAGTGAGTGTGGGGGGTTTCGGCTATCATCCTTATCATCAAAGACAAAACCGTGAGGCCTTGTGTGCTAAAGTTGATAATATCGTGCTAGCGGGTGGTCTGGGCTGTTACAGATGCGTGAGCTACTGTTTCCTACAAAACTGGATTTTTGTGTTTTAAACCAGATTTTAGACTTCTAAACCTCTATTTTTCTCCTTTTAGTCATAAAGTATAATACTAAACCTAGTAGCTAGTTGAAGCTAGGGAATTGAGGTAACTTAGGAAGGAAGAAAAGGGTAAACGTGATGAATTATAAGAGAATGGTGTGAAAGCTAAATGCATACATGTTGCTATGGCTATAAAGAACGAATGTAAGGAAATGATGATGATAAATGATGAGATTTGGGGATGACTGTATGTGGCCAAAATGGTCGATATGACAAGTTGAGGATGGAAGTTTCCTCTCTTGTCGTGATGTAGATGTGGGGAAGGTGGAAAGGCACTCTCCTTCGTATTTTTTTCCCACATTCTTCTCTGGTTGCAAGGTGGAAAGGCACACTCCTTCGATGTGGAAAGGCACTCTCCTTCGTGAAACCTCCAGAAGAAGGTGGAAAGGCACTTTCCTTCGTTTTTGATCCTCCTGGAGATGCGCAACCTAGAGACCAATGTTTGGGTTAGCCACCAGATGTGTCAGGTTCTGGCAAAGTAACCGACACGTGAGCTCACGGTTAGTAGGATAGACATTCATCATATACATTTTGTTTGCTTGTTTGCTATACCTTATTTGGGATTGCCTAACTGAATATATATTGATAATTGTGATCATTGCTACTTGCACTATTTGTCTCCTACCTGTGTTTGCAATTGCCTGTTTGTCTGTATTTGTAAATTCACTGGAGATGGAGGAACAGAGGAAGGGTGGACAGGTTGGGTGTTAAGATAGAGTTTAAGTTGAGTTTAGAATTCCTTAGACACCTATCCTTTTTTCGATTTCTGTTTAGTAATTTTTAGCTTTATAATCTGAGTATCGGTGTTCTAGGATTGCCTCTGGCATTCCCAGGACCTCATACATTATGCGCGTGGCACCTTTACCATGCTGAGAATCTCTGGTTCTCATCCTATACTGTCTTGTTGTTTTTAGATGCAGGTCGAGCAGCACCTTGGTAGGCATCTGAAGTTTCTGCAGCGAAGTGGTTTACTTTGAAGTCTCCTTTTGTTACTTTGATGTATATATATGTATATTTTCTCCTCTTAGATGAAAGAATAATTTGTTTATGTACCTCTTAGAGGTTTTATGGAGAACTAGGGCACCTGAACATGTTCTTTTGGGTTATTATTATGTATATATATATATACGTATATGTTCTCCGGCCAACCTTGGCTTCGCAGGCTGAGTTAGGAGCTTGTTATTTTGTACTATTGGCCCTCTACTCGTGTCATCTGTATATATATGTTATTGAACTTTAGTTTTCTTCTCACGCAAGTAACCACGTTTTCTGAGGGTTGCGCTTTTTGATTTTGCGATTTTGTTTTACCTATCTTTCAAGACTCCTAGTATATTATCTCTTTTTCATTGTTATTATTATATATATTTTACTTTTAGAGGTTGTAATACCTTACCGCCTCATCTTTATGACTTAAGTATAAGACTCTGTGTGGTAAGATGTTACAATATAAATAAAGTTAGGACAATATTAAAATGATAGAAAATATTTAATTAACAAAATGAAGTCTGAATAATATAATTAAAAAAATAAATAAAATTATCTTAAATAAAAATAATAGAAAAATTGTTGAATAGGCACGATAGTATTTATTGAGCCACTAGTTTCTATGTAAATCGAATTCACCAAATACGAATTAGCTTCTCTAGTGTTAAATCGAATTAATCTTATTCGAATTAGTAGAATAAATGAGAACTCGAAATTAATAACTTCGATTTACAAAGTTATCCTACTAATTTGAATCACATTGATTCGATTTAATACCAAAAAAGATAATTCAAATTTCATGAATTCGATTTACATAAAAATATAAACGAGAAATGCACATAATATTTTTTTATTTAGGATTTTCATATAATATTTAAATTTGTTTAGTTTATTAATTATATTTATCCTATAAAAAAAATGAGACTCA
>NC_029790.2:107612517-107620464 GCF_000816755.2 Arachis ipaensis | reverse complement strand
GGAAACACAATAATAAAGATGAATTTAAACAACACAAAATATAACAATTAATTTCAAATCAAATTTTAATTATTTATAATAAAAAAATAATAAATTATTCAATATTCACTTCTCATGAAATGTGGGTTTTCAACGTCTACTTCAACAATATATTAGCACTAATAATAGACTTCCCTATTATTTCGAAATACATTAAAACACAATAATAACATAATTTTTTAATATCTAAAATCATTATTTTCAAAACATGTAAATGGGTTTAATTTGTTTCTCCTTTTTTAAAAAAAAATATATTTTTTTTTACTTATGTTGTTCTAAATGGCCCAGAATGTGGCCCATCCAATTTCACTAGCCTGAACAAATAATACAGTGATCGACTCACATTAGGACAAATTAGACGTTATCATGGTTAATTAATGAATATAAATGGATCAACCAGTTTGATTCCACCCTGATTCATATTGTGTTATGCACACAAAGATTTATATCCATCAAATCTAATCATTTCATTTATTTTACTCATAAAATGGACGATGATTAAATTTGGTATAGCTTAGTTCCAACAAAGTGAAATGAAACTGGTGAAAACTTTCCAAATCTATATATATAGCTTAGTTCCAATAAAGTGAAATGGAATTGGTGTAGGAAGATGTTCAGGTATGGCAGTTTAGGGAGCGGAATGTGATGTTCCATCAATTTAAACCACACATATATATTATAAATAAATTTGAGGGGTTAAGATTGTGGAAAGTTGTTTTGAATATACACCAAAAATAGGATTGCTCATTGGGTATGCAACGGGTGGAGCAGTTGAGAAGCCCACAGACACAGATAATCTCACACTTGTGTTCCCTTGCAACTAAAGGCTAGGATGTGAAGGCATTAGCTGTTAGCCTAGCCATCTTGTTGATTAGCCAAACTGAATTATATTTGGACCAAGTGTGTGTGATGCAGGCCAGGTCCTATAAATTGGCCAAGGCATGTTTGAGAAGTTTGGACTGCCAAAAAATCTGGTAATGATGATAAAAATTAAAATTTATGGTAATGAGTTTATTGCGGATGATAGTATTGCGATTTAAAATTTGATAATAACTAAATTAAAAAAAAATAATATTGGAGAAGTTAAAATAATACATTTTTTCTTAGTGAATGGAATAATAAAATTTTATCAACAAAAAAATAGTAAATTATTTTTGGCTGTGAAAGAAAGTTAGGAGGCGCAAACACAAATTTGACATTAATGTGGATTTGAAACTACATGATAAAAAATTTGTTTTATCATTTATGTATTGGTTATTGCAAAAAAAAATACAAAAATAGAAGTTGAAAAGAAAACATACATACATATGTATTAATGTATGTATAAATTTATCTAGCTGTAGATTTTTTAGACTTTTATATTTTATGTCAAATTTAAAAGTTAAAAGAGCATAAAAATTACTTTCGTAAAAATATAAAAAATTAACAACAAATAATTTCTATTCTATTTTGAAATTAAATGGACCTTTAAAAAAACCTTAAACATTTTATTATCTAGGAACATAAAAATTGAAATATGAGATATCGATAAAAGTTTAGAATTACTATAAATAGTGTTGAGAGTAAAAGAGGTACTCAACAATATAAACTTTTTTATGGGTCAATTGTAGTTGTTAAAAGTTGCTAAAATAATATTGTTCATATAATATTTTTTTTTGTGACATATAATGTTATTCTTTTAATTATTGACAAATTTTGATAATTTGATTAACAAAAAATTTGAATAATTTATATCTTAATTATTTTTTTTTAAATCAATAAAATATGACTTAACAAGCAAGTGTGAAAAATAACAAGTATCTATATCATAGTTATATATGTAAATATCTAAATCAAGTAAAAAAATGATTCTTTTAGCAAATCTTCAATAACTAAAAAATTAACACAATTGATAGTTATGGATAAAAGTGATAAACAAAAATGTGAATTATAATAATGGTATGGTGGTAATTAATTGCGGTTGGAAAAAACTAAGTTGTGCATCATAAAAACCCTGAGACAAATGAGGAAGGTAGATCGTGTCAAGAGAAAAGCATTTCACTTATTGTGGTATGTAAATAAGAGAAGTTTAGAAGAAGTAAAAGATTTCAATCTAAACACTTTACTAGCACATAGAAACTCTGGAAATTCCTAATTATACTGATGTAACAGAAGTCAGTGGAGTGCAAGTGCATGTGATCGTACAGAGTCCAATTTGTCGCAAGAGTTTTTAACACAGTTCAATGTGACACAAACGCTCAGTAATTTTCGTGTCGAGCCAACTCTTTTTCATAGGAGTTGTATGTGCTTCCCGAACTGAGATCTTGATACAAGATTGATTCCATACCCTGTCGAGATGACCAAAAATCAGGTGAGAGACATTTATGTTTGAAATTTTAGTTACACATAACGTTAATTTAAAGGCAAACTGCTAATGTAATTGATCTAAACTCTGTAAATAAATTTGAAAAAGAGTTCACTTGAAAGTATTCGAAAAAGTGTATATATATAAAGCACATAAAATTCGACTTCTATAATGCTTTTTCATTTTGTCTTGAACATTAATAAAAATTTCTCATTCTGAGAATATATATTTAGTGTTAGGTATTTATGTCTGTGTTTAAAAAATTTTGACGTCAGTTTTGTTAATAACAAAACTAGGAGATATGTTTATTTTCGAGTCCTGCTAGGGAGCCAATGGAATATTTGTACAATGTGTACAATGGGATATTTATTTGGCCCAATATGAGTTAAAAAATGAACATCACTTATACTATCCAGAATAATCATCGCTAGGGAGCCAATAGAATATTTGTACAATATGTACAATGGGCTATTTATTTGACCCAATATGAGTTAAAAAATAAACATCACCCATACTATCCAGAATAACCATCGGGTACTAGGGATAATAAACATCTCATGTCATGAAACCACTCATCCCAAAAGTTTAAGCTAATTTTGGGGTAAATCTAGAGTTCTGATACCATGTCATGAAACCACTCATCCCAAAAGCTTAAGCTGATGGAAAAAGGTAACACTAATGGTTATATCTCTAATACTGAATCGGACATCCATAAACCTCCATTGTACACATTGTACAACTATTCTATTGGCTCTCTATACTTTCTCTTTTCTTAAAGAGGAGATTTAATTAGTAATTATTTGTTTTATATTCTGTACTAATTTTTTTGGTGTTATAAATTAATAGCCTTATGTTATATTGTGAATAGGTTTAACCTAAAAAAAAATCAAATTTTTTGTTGAGTTGCACGTAACTTGAAAGAGATGTGTCACACTGAATAGTGAGGTTGCTGTGATGTATGTGTTTTGTGTATGACAAATGCTTAGTTGCTGCATCAAAGAATATGGGTTAGTTTGATATGTATTATCTGAGGGTGAAATATATTCATTTATTGTGAGTACCAGTTCTTTTTATGCACCAAAGTCGATCATTAGTGTGATGATAAAGAAGTAAAATTGTTTGATATATTTTTCTTTTTTATGAGGAAATAAGAAATTAAAATGACATTGTTTTGCAAATGAAAATACTCCAAAAAAAAAAAAATTACCTAAAAGTTAAAATTTACTGCAATGTAAAATTTATTGCAATGTAAACAAAAGAGAATGAAGAACAAACTTCAAACATAAAATTAGGAGGAATAAATTGCATGAATGGAAATTAGAATAACTAAAAAGAAGAAAATCTTTTAAAAAAGAACTCGTGCCAAACTAAAATAGTCGTTGGGGATGTTAGTGTGTGTTAATTTGAAGAAGAATTCCAACCCTTTACTCTCACCCTAAAACTCTTATTTATACAGTGTTCTAAAGATTAAAAATTACAAAGATATCTAATCATGGTGAAAGACTAGTTATATAAAATTTGTTCTACAAAGGTATAAAAATTAAAAGTATATCTAATTTTTTTTGTGCTCATTATTTTAAATCTTATTTCTGACGTTAGTTATACCCTTATAAGTTGTAGCAAGTGCAATTAAAATATCAATTAAGGCTAAGAACATATTATTTATATGTAATTCGAAAGAGCTAAATTCGAACTACATTTGTATATAATTCGAATCTACTCAATTCGAATTATACTCGAAGACAATAACTTACTAATTCGAATCTACATGATTCGAATTACAAACAAGCATAATTCGAACTAGGTAACTTCGAATTACACATGTGCACGATTCTCCAAGTAATTCGAACCTAGTTGATTCGAATTACTCCCATTTTGTATCTAGTAGTAATTCGAATGGGGTTGATTCGAATTACACTAGATTTGGCTATATAAGGAGTTCGAATCCCCCTCATTCGAATCACTTTTCCATTCTCATACCCCACCAAATCCCAGAGAAAATGACCCAAATTCGCTCTGACAAAGAGTCGAGCAGAATACTCAGCCGATGGGGGACGATCCGGAAAGGCTATATCGGTTGGATGGAGTTGCTCATATAGCCGGGGTCATCAACGACGAGGTTGGTAGATAGAAAATTTTGTGCTAGTGGTTTATCCGAGTTATTGGTTTTGCATGCGATTTTAGTGGCGGTTTATGTTAGTGGTTTATCCTAGTGGTATTGCAAGTGGTTTATTTTAGAGGTTTTGCATGCGGTTATGTTGGCGGTTTATGTTAGTGGTTTTTATTAGTGGTTTTTGTTAGTGGTTTTGTATGCGGTTTTGTTGATGGTTTATGTTAGCGGTTTATGTTGGTGGTATTGGAAGTGGTTTATTTTAGAGGTTTTGCATGCGGTTTATGTTAGTGGTTTTGCATGTTCTTTTCGTAAGTGGATTTGCATGTGGTTTATGTTAGCGGTTTAAGCATGTGATTTTGCTAGTGGTTTATTATGTTAGTTTTGCATGTAGATTCCGTTAGTGGTAGCGGTACGTTTCGTACTTGCAGATGGCCGGATTATACCATCTTGCGATACTGAACGATAGATGGTTTCGGTTAGATGAGCCCCTTGTCCGTGCCTTCGTCGAGCGGTGGCGTCTGGAGACGCACAACTTCCACATGCCGTTCGGAGAGTGCACGATCACACTTCAGGACGTGGCGTACCAGTTGGGGTTGCTAGTGGACGGGCGTTATGTCAGTGGTTGCCTTACAGATTTCCAGATATACATCTAGGGTGTCCGTCCAGCTTGGGTGTGGTTCCAGGAGTTGCTTGGAGTGATTCTTCCTCCGAGCCAGGTTCAGAAGTTCACAGTAAACTCCACCTGGTTCCAGGAGACTTTTGGAGAGTGCCCCGCGGGAGCCGACGACGAGACTGTGCGCCGCTTTGCTCGTGCCTATATCATGATGTTGTTGGGCACTCAGCTGTTTGTCGACAAGTCCGGCAACCGTATTCACATCAGATGGCTACCCTACTTGGCTAGGCTTGAGGAGATGGGTGCATACAGCTGGGGGTCTGCAGCACTAGCATGGCTGTACCGGTGCATGTGCCGAGTGGCCAACAGACATGTGGTGAAGTTAGCGGGCCCATTACAGTTACTTCAGTCTTGGATCTTTTGGCGCTTTCCTAGGTTTAGGCCTGCTGGGTATGATACGTGCAGCTGGCCGTTGGCCTCGAGGTACCATTCTCGGACTCTTCTATTTCAAGTTAAATTAATTAATTCCATGTATGCTTGTAATGTTATACAATTCTGTCACACTTTTAATTAGCTAAAACACCGATGTGAGATGCAGGTGGTCAGGTTACAACCCTTCCGGTAGCGAGAAGGGACCTAGAGTGCAGATGTGGAGACTGAGGATAGACATGTTACAGGCCACGGATGTGAGTATAGTAACCGCCAATGTTTATTTAATTAATTAACCTTTATGACTTTTGAGCATTAATTGGCCTGACAATGTTGAAATATTTTTGCAATAGCCTGGGCCACCTGCACAGCCTGCCCTGGATGAGGAGGAGGATGAGATCGAGGACGAGGAGCCGCTTATCTGGAGAGGCCACAGGACACGGGTGCCCCGTCGTTGCTTCACCGGTTCGCATCTGTTCAGATGATTGGTGTATGTTGTATGACTTCATTTGATGATCAGTGTTGTATCTTAGCCACCTTTATTTATGTCTTTCATGTACGTGTACGATCCAACTTGTATTATGGTTATTTATGTTTGAGTACTTTGTTGCTTCATCGTGTTTCCGTTACTTTGAAAATGGGTTATCATTGTTTCTTTAAGTTATTAGGATATTTTCCCCATTATGTATTCATGTAATTTGTAGATGGCATTATTGCCTCGTATATTCATCAGACATTTCATGCTTCACTTCAGAAACGGAACATATTCATTAATTAATATCCCATGCAAAGTACATCGCATTAAGTTTAACAAATTTTAACACTTATCAAATACAACTAAGGAAACATATAACAATGGAATCTAAACGCCAAAGTGAAATCAACAAAGTACCAAAGCTAACAATACACCTACTGATGTCCCCCTGTATGGGTTGATCCTCTGACCTGTGGGCAACTCCGACGTGTGTGTCCGGGTTGCCGACAGAGGCCACATCTCTTAGGCCAGTTCGGATCTGTCTTGTCCATATTGGTCCGTATCCGAGTGGACCTGGGACGACCCTCCCTCGCACGCCTCTTGTTCGGGTCTGGGATCACCGTCAGCCCATCATATGGTGGCCAGAAACCCTTTGGAATGGGAGGTGTGAACCCCATCCGATACACACTGAACACCGAACTAAGATGATACACCTGGTGGACGTACGGTTGCCAAGTAAGCCGTGAGTAGGCACAGCATGCCAGGGCGTGAGGACATGGGAAATAAAGTGCCTGAAAGTATCCGCAATCGCATGTCTGATATCCAAGTGAGACCCTGTAGCTACCTAGTGAGAACGAATCAGTGGGAGTCGTCTCTGCGAAGGTGAACTCCAAGTTATCCCTGTCGTACAAAGTCACCATGAAGCACCTCGCCGTCTTCAAGTTGGCCTCGATACACTTCACCAGGTGTTGACTGAATTGTTATCCGATACCCAGCTGGGCCTCAGCTTCCCTCCCCTTGCAGACAAATAGTTTGGCCAACCTTCCGTATGTTTCTTCACCAGCGAGCACACAGGGAGGTTTCTGACCCCCTTGAGGATTGAGTTAACACACTCAGAGATATTTGTCGTCATGTGCCCGAATCTCCGACCCTCATCACAATGCAGTGTCCACAAGGAATACTCAATCCGGTTTGCCCACTCATACATGGCAGGGTCTTCAGACCGCAGAATATCAAACCAGTAATCGAACTCTACCTCGGTCTTAGCATATGCTGCATTCACAAGAAGCCTCCTTGCGTCTTTGCCCTTGAAGGTTAGGGCGAAATTTGCTGCTACATGTGGAATACAGAATGCACGGTATGCAGCTGAAGGTAGCCATCCTCCGTCGAGAGCCTCAAGCGCGGCCTTGATGCCATTATGCCTGTCCGATATAACCAGCAGACTCGGCTGCGGTGTCACGTGCTGACGCAGGTGGGAGAGAAAGAAGGACCAGGACTCGACATTCTCACCCTCGACTAGTGCGAATGCAACAGGCAGAATGTTGGAGTTCCCGTCCTGTGCAATCGCGACAAGCAACGTTCCCCCATACTTGCCATACAGATGGGTGCCATCAATACTAACCAATGGCTTGCAATGACGGAATGCCTCGATACATGGTAGGAACGTCCAGAACAGTCGGTGAAAATAAGCTTGAGACTCGTCCAGTTGTCCCCCAACTCGAACAGGGCTCGTTCTAAGGATTGCAATAGTACCAGGCATCGTCTGCTGAACTCCTAACACCCACCTAGGGAGCTTGTTGTACGACTCATCCCAGTCACCATAGATGAGGGCAACAGCCTTCTGCTTCGCCAACCAGACCCTCCTGTACGTCGGCCTAAACCCAAAGTGTGCGGCCGTGGCATTTAGGAGCACCTTGATGCTGACGGATGCATCA
>NC_029790.2:107610784-107612403 GCF_000816755.2 Arachis ipaensis | reverse complement strand
AATGCCGAGATCACATGATAATCCAAACTCCTGTGATCGCTGGAGATGGAGGTCGCAAGACACGTATGCGGTCCATTGTACCGTTTGACCTCCCAAATGCCCTTGCGCTGCCGGAGACTTAGCCAAATCAACCATGTGCACCCATTCCCAAACTCAGAACACTTGCCCACATACCAGCGATAGTCAGACTCCACTACATTGTACCCTCGGCGGATGCTGTAAGTCTTGACACTTAACAAGGCCTCATCTTTATCCTGAAATTGCTGACCAACCTGAAACTCTGTCAAACCTGCAAACCCTTCCGCATCTCTAGTGCCAAATCCAACAGGCTCCCCAGGAACCCCCTCCTGCCTCATGGCATCCAAGTCCAAAGATGAAAAATGTGGAGGGTACTGCTGTGTGCCAGAGCTAGAACCACCTCCCGCCCCTGCAGGCTCACTCGCTCCAATATCATCGCCACTGTCATCAGCAATCATATCCGGCTCCACATCATCGTCCTCTGGATCATCCAAGAATCCATCTCCAACCCCAGCCGGTGCAGCACACTGTAAAGAGGTCGGCACAAAATCCCCTATTCCCACCTCAACGCCTACACTGCCGTTGAGATCAACAGCAAACAAAGGAGAGGCGACAGGCTAGACGGGTGGCTCGTACACAGGGACGAACGAAGAAGCACCGGCAGGTCTGGAGCTAGAACCGGCTACCGTGCCTAAAGTGGGTATTCCGATTCGAACCCCCCGAGTTGGATACCATATCAACCAACTTTGCCAACAGCTCTGGTGTCCTCACTTCGGGAAACTGCCGGCGACAATGAAACATGACCTGCAAGTCCTCATCACTCCCGATCGTGAAACAATCATACTTCACGGATTCTTGGAGCACCGTGATTGGAACGCGATAGAAAAACTTCTTAACCCGTTTCACACCTTCCAGACCAAGTTTCAGCAGTACAGAGTTAACAAGGTCATCATACCTAGTCGTAGGCCTCACGATAATACAGAGAGGATCCTTATCGGTGAACTTCACACCGGAACGTGTTTTCTTCTTAATCGATTCTCTGTGGTGAACCAACACTACAAAACTCTCCTCACTAGCCATTTTACCCCCTCTAATGAGAGTAACTCACGTTCACACCATATATATACAACTCTGCTCCTTTATAATTCGAACCAGCCTGGTTCGAACTACACTTGGTGTAATTCGAATTAACCCACTTCGAATTACGTTGAATGGCGTGCATGGAAGTAGTTCGAATCAACTTGATTCGAATTACATGTTATCTAGATTCGAAGCAGGTAGGTTCGAACTACATGTAAACGTGATTTGGTTGATTGATGAATCAGATTTTGCTTTGGCTGATATGTGTAAAATTGTTCCCCCCTTGGCTTATTTATGTTTTTTGCCCTAATTAAATGTATTCACCTATAATTTTTAAATCTTTATTGATCTGCCTAATTCTTAATTTTAAAATTATGAACTGTTGTAAAGTTTAGTCTATAAATAGTAATCCTCGATCTCCATGATTTAAAATTAAAAGATATATAATCAGGAACGGTTGCATGTGTTAAGTTGTGGCTCCTACTAATAATTTAAAAAAATATAAAAAATATTTGTATAAA
>NC_029790.2:107604596-107610743 GCF_000816755.2 Arachis ipaensis | reverse complement strand
TAATTTTTAATTTTTATTTTTTTAAATATATATTATATCACCATTTTTACTAATATACCCCTTTAATTAAATAAAAATAAAAAAAATATTTTTTATTTAATTTTATAAAAAGTCTTAAACATCCTTCTTTTATTTGATTAGACAAAAATATCCTTTTAAATTAACGGAATTTTAGAATTCAATTAATCCTAATTTTATAGTTTCAAATAATTTAAACAACAAAACAAAAACATATTAAAAAACAAAAAATCAAAATTTCTTCATCTTCTCCAATTTCTCTAATCCTTCGTGCCCCCCTCTAAGCAAAACATATCAAAAAAATAAAAAATCAATCGTTCTTCATCTTCTCCAATTACCCCTCTAAAGCAAAGCAGTGAAAATCCCAAACCAAAACCCTAGGTTCTTCGCCGCTGCCTGATTATTAATTTAATTTAATAAACCCTAGCAAAGCCCTAACACTGTCTCCCTCTTCAAATTCATTCAAACAAACACAACAGCTATCGGCTCTGCTTTTGCCACTCTTGTACTTCCACACTGCCATCCACTTTAACGCATCCTCATCTAAGTCGCCACCAATTCTGGTTGTGGTGGTTGTTGAGACGTAGTATTGATGCCACCAAGTTTCGGCTTCATGGACTGAGTCGTCATCGTCATCGTTGGGGTTCTCTCTACGGTTGCTATAGTAGTAACTTGCAAGAATAAAAGCGGTGGCCAAGATCCCCACCATGGCAATTATAAGGGGAAAAATTTGGCCTTGAATCAGCTGGTGCTGTTGAAAATCAATGGTTTGGGACTTTCATTGCTTTGCTTCAGAGGGGTAATTAGAGAAGAAGAAGAACGATCGATTTTTTGTTTCTTTGATATGTTTTGCTTAGAGGGGGCACTAATGATTAGAGAAAAGGGAGAAGATGAAGAAATTTTGATTTTTTGTTTTTTTAATATATTTTTGTTTTGTTGTTTAAATTATTTGAAACTATAAAATTAGGATTAATTGAATTCTAAAATTTCGTTAATTTAAAAGGATATTTTTGTCTAATCAAATAAAAGAAGGATGTTTAAGACTTTTTATTTAATTAAATGGGTGTATTAGTAAAAGTGGTTATAATATATATTTAAAAAAACAAAAATTAAATGTTGATGTGGAAAATAAATTCCACGTGCCTTGTTATTATTTGTCCATATTTTAAATGTATCCGTACGTATGAATTTACCATCGTACCATAGCAAACACCTATTTATATTTTTGTAATTTATTTTGATACATAATTACCAAATATAAATCACAATGGGAACATTTTTTTTCAAAAAAAAATTGTAAAATAAATTTACTCGGAACTCATATTTGTAAACTTTAACCCTAAGACCCACCCAAACCCTCTAAAACGATGTTTAGGGTGCATTACGAAACAGGGAGACCAAGCACCAAGTTTGGGCATCTGATGGGATTGATCAGAGTCTATTTTAGAAGTAACAATGCCACGTGATTGCTATCATCCTTGCTCACCGTGCAATTGGTATGAACAGTATCTGGTCGTACAAGACTACAGATAAAAATGCTCTCTTAGTGAACGCCAAAAGTCGGTCGTTAGCAGGAGATAAGCATAGTAAACCTGGTTCCATCATAGAGCAGCCACAACATTCCATTTCTTCTTTTTGTATTGCATTACTTGTGTACAACAAACACGAATCCCTAACACTGCATGTGCCCCTGCCCCACAGTCCGTAGCTGGATCGTGTGGGCTGTCATGGAAGGCTTTGATCCTTTCTTTAATGAATCTCAAGACATTCCAAGCATTTACGGGTAAGGACAGTCTTTGATGAAATTTTATTTTTAGGGGTTCTCTACTAGACTGAAACCCATGACTCTGGTCTATTTACATGTTCCGTCATGGGTTTATTTTGTAGGTTGGATGATATCTTCAAATCACCTAGCCTTCAGGAGGTTCCTGTTGAAGAAGGCAACAATGCCATGCCACCTGAGCCAGGGATGAAGTCAGTTGATCTTGAGGTACCCAATATATTGTAATTCCTCCGAATTGGTTATCCTGTTAAACTCCCGATGGTCCTACTAGCCTATACAATATATTTTCAAATTAACTTAGGAATCGTTTATAATGCTTGGTTCTAAAACTGTTTTCTGAATATCAGATAATAGCAGCACAAGAATCACACACGACGATGATGACCACAAAGGAGGCCGAAGATAGAAGAAAGGTCGCCGCTCTCATGAATGCCATTCTAAACTTGTCTCAGGTACCCTTGTACTCATTAGTGTTTGACAGTGGTTCATTGTAGTTGGAAAAAGGTTGACGGAACACCACACACCGCCATAAAATCTAATCCCATGAAGTGTGGCTTGCGTTAACATTGGGTCACACAGACATGTAAAGGGGTTTTGTATTGAGTTTTTTTTCATGTTAAATACATCACCCAATGTGACTTGGTTCTAGGCCCTTGTAGATTCTGTTAACAAAAAGTTTTTAAGACCTCATTTCGGCCACATCTCCCTGCTCGGGGGTAGAAATTGCTATATTTTTCGAAAGCTCATACTAACATACTGATCACTTTTGTTACTATGTAGAGCATAGATCTGAAGCTGGATGGGCCAGATGGTCGCATTGCAATGGTGGAGTCAAAAGTGACAACCTCAGAGGGCATGCTTCTCAACATATTGGATATGGTCCAACGACAGCATGAGAAGAACGATATGATAGTGATGGTCCCTAATACAGAAGTTGTTGCGAACTCTTCCATCATGCCCAACCCAATGGGGGTGAAGGCTCACAGAATGTATACCACCATGTTGAGTGCGGATTGGTCGGCGGATGGTGCCGTGTTAGAGCAACTGATGTCTCCTACTGTGACATCAGCATTGGGAAAGGGCAAGGGCAAGGCCACCCAGCAACAACCTGTGTAGGATTATAGCCTGCTTGATATTGTTGCTCCATATTCTCCAGGGGATGAAGGAGACATTGCTCAAATCGAACAACATGGATGCACTCAAACATGGCCAAACAGTGAATGCAACATGCTGACTACAACAAACACTTATTCCCATTGGTCAATGGGTTCAGGAAAGACGTTATCGGGAGGACTAGTGGGAGGAAAAAGGGTTGCAGATTTCTCTGGAGACTTCCAGGTATGGGTAATAATAAAATACCAAGCTTACTTATGTTACTCACTCATCGACGGTTCCTAACAAGCCATTGTGAAAATATTCAATAGGGGTTAACCACGTAGATTGCTGGGCTCCATAGCTCAACCACACTTACCACAAACAACGCAAAGTTGCCCAAGGTTGATGGTGTAGAGATAACACCCATGGAGAGGCGGCCGATGTTGAACTTGATGCGTATGTTGCCAAATTGTCCAAAGCCGTCGGCACCTAGACGCCCTGTCGTCCGGCAGATGGTGGGAGGACGCAACCGTTGTTCATCTGGCACCGTCGACTCCACACTACCTTCCGTCCCGCAGGTATGCAAATTGTTTGTAAAAGCTCCTTAACTGTGGCTAATTTGGCATGTATAACTGATGTAGTTGGTTTTGGGTGCACTAACGCAACTAGTTCACAACTTACAAAGCCTCAAGATGTACTTCAGGCCAACTTTGGGCATGGGGTTGTCATGGAAGAGACCAAACTTGTTGCATACATCTTCTCCCCAAAGGAAGAAGATCCTTCAGTGCACCTTGGGTAAGAAATTTTTCGATTGGCATTGTCCTCATCGTGTTCACAAAGCATAAGAATGTTTTAATCCCAACTATCCTAATAGTGTCAATAGAGCATAAGAATATTTCTTTGGGGCTGTCAAACTAACATTAAGACAAACACATCGAATAATGATAATATAATGTAAAATCTATTAACAAAGTCAAGAATATGTCATTAAAATTTTAAAATGAGTTATTATTTTGACCCACCAAAAAAGCATCAGAAACACTGACTATGCTTGTTTTTTGAGATTCAACTTGAAACTTCCCAATTTCTTGGTGTGTGACATCAAGTGCAAAATTGAATTAAAATTCAAACACACTCTTCACACAAATAACCGTCCCTTTTTATGGTATTCATTCCTGTTATAAATTAGTCAAGCATGGTTGTTGTACTCCTACTGCAGGGAGGTGCTATACGAGTTGGCTGGTTTTGAGGTGGTACGTGGGATTTTCATCTCTCTGGCTCCTCCATACACACCACACCCAGACGTGAGTAACCGTAACATGGCACTGTTAGTTGTTACCTTTATTTATTTATATCTGCGTAGTGGTCATTCAAACCGCGACTAGCATGAAAAGCCTTGATGTTGCTTTCGCAGGTTATTAACACCACTGCCATGATTGCATCTTTAATGTCTGGCAAAAGCATGGCTCCTGTGACTTGGTACTTTCCATCCGACTTTGCGCGAGATGTACTTTGTGATACACCTATATCGAAACTAAAGAAAAGTTACGAGGGACGGTGGATGCAAGAGACAAATGCACTTGAGCATGTAAAGTTTCCAAACCTATTATTATTGTTAACAATGGCTTCATGCTAATTATGTCCTTATAATTTCTTAAGTCACTAGCACATTCACCCTTCTGGTGCAAGTATTTGTGCCGATTTTGGAGGCAGCGAATTCATGGTACATAATGCTGCTAAACATCAAGGAAGCAAAAAAGTATGTGTTAGATGTGTCTAGGTCCCCGGAGAGCATTGTCAGAAGAGAGGCAAATATGAACAAGATAGTAAGCATTCTACATTCTAACTATTGGTTAGCATTTGGCTTTAGTTGAAAACCACGGACAAAAACAACAAAGGCTGGTATTTTTATTTACAGTGTGTTGTCCTCGGAAAGATGTTCGTCCACAATAGGAACATTATGAATTTCCTGCATGCCTCCCCAGACCCAAGCAATTGGGGTGATAATCTCTACCCAGAAGGACTTTCCAACAACCTGGACAGGTTTCTTTTTAATTTAGCCACTTATGTCGTCATGTTAGGATGTGGGGTATTAAAAAAGAATCAAACGCTGAAGTGGAACTAAAACTGTTTTAAATAGACCAGTTTTATGATGTGAAATAATTAACTGAACCTAAGCACATATATGAAGAACTAAATTTCAGAGTGTTGTTTGCCTGTAAACCTATTGTCATCGCTTTGTGATTTCATTTTAATTGCCTATAAGGTTTTTGCATCTGTCTCTATTTTCACTGCAAAATAACTTATCTTCATAATTGACGGGTTTCTTTTTATGCACCATCCTGTGTTGTCATGCTATAATGTATGGGTCTTTCAAAAATGCCTATAAAATGCCTGTAAGTTAACATAGCTCTTCAACCCTTGTCCCATGTTGTTAACTCATTTTGTATGCTTGTGTCAGTCCAGAATTTGGGATCTGGTGCTTGTCCTGGTTGCAGCACAAGGGAGGCTTCTCTCCAAATATCTTCAACCACATGGTAACTAAAACTTAGTGATTATTCTATTTTTATTGGTGAAACCTTCAATCTGATTTAAGTACGTGAGAGACAACTTCTTTTCTCTACCTTTTCAGGAAAATTCTGACCGTGTGCGCATGAAGACAGCATTGTTCAGTCGGAAACTAACCAGCTTCGCGGTTATGTTAGCACCAAGGCTGACATGGTCTGGAGCCGAATCACAGGTACCAATGACTAGCAGGAGATGACACTATCTATTTCCTGCATTAGATATATATGTTTCTTATATGTAGTGGTGTAGTAAACTGAACCATACTGTGAAGTATTTTTTTAGGGTGGGTTATCCCTTTTGAGACTCGGGTCTTGACGTCAAATCCACCGTATGTAATTAGAAGCAAGGTGGAGTACTACTAGGTATGCATGTGCTTAAGCTGTATATGGATATATTCCTAGACTTGTGCCGTTAGATGAAAATATTCTTTTTTATTGTAACTAAAATAGGGCCACACATGCCTAGGTGGGGTGGCCTAATTTTAGTTGTCAGTGTTATCGGGTTCTTGACATTCACATGACGGTGTGAAACTGTGATCCCTTTTGATGTTATGAAGGCACATTTATGTGATATATAATGTTGTATGTCAACTACATGTTCTAAATTGCATATGAAGGTATAAATACATGATATGTTTTTGTTTTTAAACATATTTCATGTTAAAATAAATATTCTAAAATTAA
>NC_029790.2:107588615-107604537 GCF_000816755.2 Arachis ipaensis | reverse complement strand
AAATTTGTCATATATTTTTTAAAATACATGCTGAATAATATAATTAAAAAAGTTTATGTATCCATGATTGTACTCAATCTTCATTAAAACAAATAAAAAAAAAAAACAAAATCACAAAGTTACCTTCTCTTCTTTGGTTTTTGCCTTGGATACATCTCCCGCAAACACAATAAAAAAGGCAATCGTGAATAAAGTAAAAAGTAAAAATACAGCCTTATTTTACTTCCCTGTATGCCCTTTACAGAATTTCAATTAATTTAAAGTTTCAACTCATTCTTCCCAGAAGAGAAAGAAAAGATAAAAAAAGAAAGAAAAAAGACAAAAAAAGGAGTACATGGAGTTTAAGAGTAACTCATGTGTTGTTTTCCTACATATATGGACATTAGGAGCAAAATGCAGAGCGGGTTGAGATTTTGATAAAAGGAGCCCAGCGGTGCTTCCATAAAAGTGAGTTTTATAATCTGGGTATTTGAGTTTCAATCTTTAATTTCACTTAGTGAGGGTTAAAGTCTCTAAAGTTTGGAATTTTCTCAATTTTGGGTGCTTTCGTACTTAATGGAACATGATTATGATGAAGGAATGTGTATCTGATATCATGGTACATATTTGGCTTCTATAGTTTGATTGGAAATTAGTAGTAGTGCAAGTGTGAAACACAGAAATAGGATAAGACAATCGCACAAACCATAGACCATAAAAGAAAGAACACACTGCAAGAAGTAAATGTTCATAGCAGAAGTGTCGACAAAAGTTTGTCACAAATTGGAACTTCACACAGAAAACTCAAATTCATATCATAAGAAAATGAAATAAGTCCTACGAAAGCTTCCACATAAACTAAGCTATACATCACCATTTGAATCATCATAACACCCCCAAAAATTCCAACTTGGCCAGCATAGACTTGCAACAAAAATCATAACGAAATTTAAATACATACTTAGCAACACACCACATGACAAAGGAACTGTTTAAACTTGGAAGTTGCTCATAGTATTTTGACCATCACGAGTCTTCCTCAACCTCTGACCATTCTTCCTATTCGTAGAACCCTGCAAATCCATTTTTTATTATGTACACAAATAAGACCCCTACATATCCATCTTTCATTATATACACAAATAAAATCCTATGGATATACACCAAAGTTCCTACTAGCTAGATTTGCATTTTCTAAACTACCGATGTAAATATTGTTTCACCGGAGTCAAGACCACTAATAAAATATGATCCCCTTTGTGGGTAAAAGAAAAGTGGTCACTCCATTAAGGAATGCACAATTTCAATCACAGAATATGACATTTTAAACATGAATACGAACAATAAACCAAACAAATACGACCCACCGTGGCGATTGTCTGTGATAACATCTCTCGATTGGTTTCTTGTGTAGCAACAGTCTCAGTGGGTAACCCGTTCGGACACCGGGTACGTCGATGCCCTAACTCTCCACATGTGCTGCATTTCTGTCTCTTTATTCCCCTGGAACCAAGTGGCTCGTGTCCATGACCAGTGCCCTTTGTGCACACACCAACCGGATCACGCACCACATATTGCTCGAAATTATCGGTTCCCCCACCATCCGATCGTCCTACCCCATTCTTCAGTTCCAACACAAATGTGTCCCTAACCACCTTCTCCAAATACACTTTAAAATCCCCGTCCCTCATAGATGCAACTGCAGCAAACCTCTTACAATGATGCAGGAACATCCCTACTCGACTCTTATAAAGTGCTATTGCATCACCGCCGTCATCCATAATGCTTGGCTCCATGACGTGAGCCTTGGCGGCCTTCGACCACCGTTGAAGAACAAGACTCTTTGGAAGAGAGGCAACATCTAATCGCACCAACACTGCTAGTATGTAAAAACAGGGTAGGCCGAATGACTCCATCCTCAAACAAGTACAGTAAAAGGAATCGGTGCGGTGATCGTGTTCCACATTCCACTTCAACTCCGGCCTATGATACTTTTGTGTTACGTAAACAGATTTTTCCTCCATCTGCTTGCACTCCAAAATTATCGTACGAACGCATCTCTTTAAGGACTCACGGTAAAAATATATTTCCCTCGTGTAATTAACTGCACCAGATTTTTCCAACTTCGGGAATTGAGTCTGAAGAACAGGGGTCCCATACAACAATCGAAAATCAAGCTCCTCCTCGTTATCTCTTAGGAAATCCACACAGCGCTGGAAGTTTGTTACAACCTCCAAGATCCCATACCGACTCTTGATGCGTGAGCATCTTGTCTATCTTTTCCTAGTGAATTTGCATCTAAATTGTTGAATTTAATTAAGAATTAATTATATTTTAGCCTCTACAAATGCTATTTTGAGTTTTGTACAATACTGTTTATTTTAGGTAGCATTTGGCAGAATTTGATGGAGTTTCTGCAGAGAAAGAGAAGAAGCCAAGGAGATGACCAGCGAATACCGACGCGGACGCATGGCTCACGCGACCGCGCGGAATGGAGGAAATCGTAATGACGTGATCGCGTGCCTGACGCGAACGCGTGGACTGGAATCTGCACAAATGACGCGAACGCGTGGACGACGCGGACGCGTCACATGCGCCACATGCAGAAAACGCAGAAAAATGCCAGGGGCGATTTCTGGGCTGTTTTAACCCAGTTTCTAGCCAAGAAAATACAGATTAGAAGCTGCAGAATGAACAAATCAAGTGGTCCCCATCCATCCATTGAAGACTTGATTATTTTAATTAATTCGAATTTAAATTCAAATCTTAAATTAGGAAAAGATATTATTTTAAGTTTAATTTTAAATATTAGATTTTAAATTTATTAGGATTAGATATAAAAAGGGATCTAATGCCATCAGATGGGAACTCGGTACATTTTTACCTGAATCCTTATTTTCTCTTTTCCATGAGCAACTAAACCTCCACTGTTAAAGTTAGGAGCTCTGTCTATTTCTATGGATTAATTTTATTGCTTTTACTATTTTAATTTATGTATGGATTTATAATTTAAGAATTGTTTTCGCTCTTTATTTTATGAATTTAGGTGGAACGGAAGTATGACCCTCTTTCTATTTGAGTTCTTGTAAAACTTGAAAAAGCTCTTTACCTGAACAACAACTTGAAAACTATTTCTCCTAAATTTTAATTATCTGAGTTTAATAGGATAAGTGACATATAATCCTTTTACCTCTTGGATAATTAGAGTTTTTGTGGCATATAAACTAAAATTTGATTATCACCATCTAATTGGAACTAATTGACCAACAAATTGGCAGTTAATGAATTTTAGAGGAGACTAGGAAGGTCTAAGGAATTAGGGTCTAGTCACATACAATTTGCCATAAATTAAATCCTGCATAATTAAATTAGTTAGTAAGAAAAGTTAATCCGGAAAAATAGATAACTCTGAAACCTTAACTATCTTCTCCATATTTTTTCCAAAGTATTTACTTGCCTTTCTTCAATGTTTTTTATATTGTTTAATGTCTTTTATATTGCATCCCAACACTATTTTCTGTCTGTCTAACTAATCCTATCAAACGCTATTGTTGCTTAATCCATCAATTCTCGTGGGATCGACCCTTACTTATGTAAGGTATTATTTGGTACGACCCGGTGCACTTGCCGGTTAGTAAGTGTGGTTGTAAATACCGCACCAAGTTTTTGGCGCCGTTGCCGGGGATTGACTGTGATTAATAACTATTCGTTGTTTGATTACTTATATTAGATAATTTTTCTTTATTATTATATTTTTTATTTTATTATTAATTTTTATTTTGCATTTTTTTTACGTTATTTTTTTCTTTTCTTTTACGTTAATTTTTTTCCTTTACGTTATTAAATGGGAGATGATGATGAGTTTCATACAAGAAACCAGAGCCTCCATTAGAAACTTGGAGGTGCAAATGGGTCAAATGAGCAAGCAATTACCTGAAAGGTCTTCAAATACATTCCCTGGTGATACAGTGGTGAACCCAAGAGAAGATTGCAAGGCTATTCAATTGAGAAGTGGTAAGGTGGCTGGTTCTGAGACCAAGGTCAATGAAGATCTAGTTAAAAAGGAAGCTACAGAGGAGAAGAAGGAAGAAGTAGAGCACGCCCCTCCTAAGCGGGCAGACAACCCGTTCCCTGACTCTCTTGACACGTATCCCACCTTACCAAAGGCCCCTGAATACAAGCCAAAAATGCCATATCCTCAGAGGCTTCAGAAGGCGTCCAAAGAAAAGCAATTCTCTAAATTTTTAGATGTCTTCAAGAAGCTGCAGATCAACATCCCTTTTGCAGAGGCTCTGGAGCAAATGCCTCTCTATGCTAAATTTATGAAAGAATTGTTGACCCACAAGAGGAATTGGAAGGAACAAGAAACAGTGGTGCTAACCAAGGAATGCAGTGCTATTATTCAACACACCCTTCCTGAGAAGATGCCAGACCCAGGGAGCTTTGTCATTCCATGCACCATTGGAGAAGTCGGCATTCAGAGAGCTTTATGTGATCTTGGAGCTAGCATTAACCTCATGCCACTTTCAGTGATGAAAAAGCTTCAAATTGAGGAGGTAAAACCCACTCGTATTTCTCTTCAACTTGCTGATCTTTCTATCAAATTACCTGTAGGTGTTGTTGAAGATTTACTTATGAAAGTAGGACCATTTATCTTCCCTGTTGATTTTGTTATATTAGACATGGAAGAGGAGGTAAAACCCTCTATTATACTTGGTAGACCCTTTTTAGCTACAGGTAGAGCTCTGATTGATGTGCAAAAGGGTGAATTAACCCTGAGGGTCAATGAAGAACAGGTGGTCCTAAATGTTTTTGAAGCCCTCAAACACCCCAATGATTCTGAGGGGTGTATGAAAATATATGTTATTGAACCACTTGTTCAAGAAGTACTGGAAACTGAGGTACTTGATGATGTTCTAGATCCTATTTCTGAGTGTGAATTAGTTGAAGTTGATGATTCACCACCCCAAAAGGAGCTGATGAACACGCCAATTAAGGGGGAGGAAGCCCCCAAGCTTGAGCTCAAACCCTTATCCCCTTCTCTGAAATATGTGTTCTTGGGTGGAAACGATTCATATCCAGTGATTATTAGCTCTTCTTTGAAGCCTGAAGAAGAGGAGGCGCTTATTTCAGTGCTCAGGAGCCATAAAACAGCTCTTGGGTGGACCATTAGTGACTTGAAGGGGATTAGTCCAACTAAGTGTATGCACAAGATCCTTCTTGAAGATGATGCTAAACCAGTTGTGCAACCACAAAGGAGACTCAATCCAACTATGAAAGAGGTGGTCCAAAAAGAGGTAATGAAATTATGGGAAGCAGGTATTATTTACCCTATTTTTGACAGTCCTTGGGTAAGTCCTGTACAGGTAGTTCCCAAGAAAGGAGGGATGACAGTGATCAAGAATGAAAAGAATAAGCTTATTCCTACAAGAACAGTAACAGGATAGAGAATTTGCATAGATTACAAGAGGCTAAACACTGCTACAAGGAAGGATCATTTCCCCCTCCCTTTCATTGATCAGATGCTTGATAGGTTAGCTGGTCATGCTTTTTATTGTTTTCTAGATGGATATTCTGGATATAATCAAATTGCAGTGGACCCTCAAGATCAAGAGAAGATAGCATTCACATGCCCCTTTTGAGTATTTGCCTACAGGAGAATGCCATTTGGACTTTACAATGCTCTAGCAACTTTTCAGAGGTGTATGCTTTCAATTTTTTCTGATATGGTTGAAAAGTTTATTGAGATATTTGTGGATGATTTTTCTGTTTTTGGTAATTCTTTTGAATCCTGCCTTAAACATTTATCTCTTGTCTTGAAACGGTGTCAAGAATCAAACCTTGTTTTAAATTGGGAAAAATGCCATTTTATGGTTACAGAAGGCATTGTTCTTGGACACCGGATTTCAAGTAAGGGAATTGAGGTTGACAGAGCAAAGGTGAAGGTAATTGAAAAATTACCACCACCAACTAATGTTAAGGCAATTAGGAGTTTCTTGGGTCATGCAGAATTTTATAGAAGATTTATAAAGGATTTTTCTAAAATTGCTAAACCATTGAGCAACCTGTTGGTTGTTGATGTTCTTTTTGTCTTTGATTCTGATTGTCTGCATGCTTTTGAAACTCTGAAGGCAAATCTTACCTCTGCTCCCATTATAGCTTCCCCTGACTGGGATTTACCATTTGAATTAATGTGTGATGCTAGTGATTTTGCTATAGGAGCTGTTTTAGGACAGAGGCATGGTAAGCTTGTACATGTCATTTACTATGCCAGTCATGTGTTAAATGATGCTCAAAAGAATTACACAACTACAGAAAAGGAATTATTAGCTGTTGTGTATGCTGTTGATAAGTTTAGGTCCTATTTACTTAGTTCTAAGGTTATTGTTTATACTGACCATGCTGCTTTGAAGTACCTTCTAACCAAACAGGATTCTAAACCAAGATTAATCAGATGGGTGTTGCTCCTTCAGGAGTTTGATATTGAGATAAAAGACAGAAAAAGGGTCAGAAAATCAAGTAGCTGACCATCTCTCCAGAATTGAGCCTGAAGCAGGAGTACAACCACCCATAACTGTGACTGAGACGTTTCCAGATGAACAATTGTTCCTCATTCAGCAGGCTCCATGGTTTGCAGACATTGCAAATTATAAGGCCATGAATTTTATCCCAAGGGAGTACAGTAGGCAACAAGTGAAGAAGCTATTGACTGATGCAAAGTACTACATTTGGGAGGAACCATACCTTTTTAAAAGGTGTTCAGATAGAATTATCCGAAGGTGTGTCCCAGATGAAGAAAAATAGCAGACTCTTTGGCACTGTCATGGTTCTGAGTATGGAGGCCACTTTGGTGGTGAAAGGACAGCTACAAAGGTCCTTCAGAGCGGGTTTTACGGGCCGACTCTCTTCAGAGACTCAAGAGCATTTGTAAAGCACTGTGACAGATGTGAAAAAGCCACAAACCTCCCTGCCAACCATGAAATGCCATAGCAGAGAATTCTTGAGGTTGAGTTGTTTGATGTGTGGGGTATTGATTTCATGGGACCTTTCCCACCCTCACATTCAAACAACTATATTCTAGTGGCAGTCGACTATGTGTCCAAGTGGGTGGAAGCTGTGGCTTTGGCCACCAATGATGCCAAGGTGGTAATGAGCTTTCTTCAGAGATATATCTTCAGCCGGTTTGGTGTCCCAAGGACACTCATTAGTGATGGAGGAAGTCACTTCTGTAACAGACAGCGGGACTCTCTTCTGCATAGATATGGAGTCCGTCATAAAGTGGCAACCCCCTATCACCCTCAGACAAGTGGACAGGTTGAAGTTTCCAACAGGGAGCTTAAGAGGATTCTGGAGAAGACCGTCAGTGTTTCAAGAAAGGACTGGTCTAGGAAGCTTGATGATGCTCTCTGGGCATACCGGACAGCATACAAGACTCCAATTGGCATGTCCCCATATCAGTTGGTCTATGGCAAAGCCTGTCACTTGCCAGTTGAGCTAGAGCACAAGGCTTATTGGGCAATTAGGTATCTGAATCTTGATTCAGAAGCTGCAGGAATTAAGCGGATGCTTCAGTTGAATGAGCTTGATGAATTCAGATATTCAGCCTATGAGAATGCCAAGCTCTATAAGGAGAGAATCAAGCTACTGCATGATAAGAATATTGCCATCAGAGTCTTTGAGTCAGGACAAAGAGTGCTTCTGTATAATTCAAGGCTCAAATTCTTTCCCGGGAAGCTGAAATCCCGGTGGTCAGGACCGTTTGTGGTTACCAGAGCCTCACCATATAGTCATGTGGAAATATAGGAAGAAAATTCTGACAGAAAATTTACAGTGAATGGCCAGAGGTTGAAGCACTATCTTGGAGGAAAGATTGACCGCCAGAGGTCCACTCATCTGCTGAACTAGCAGAACTGATCGTCAAGCTAGTGACGTTAAAGAAGCGCTTGTCGGGAGGCAACCCAATAATTTCGTACCCTTCACTATTTTTCGTAGTAGTTTTCTTAGTTATTTTATTTTTATTGAGTTCTTACTAATTTTCTGATCATGCAGCTATGATCTTCCAGGAACCGAACACCTCAAGCTATAAAAAAAAGGGGGGCACACGACACGTAAGCGTCATTGACGTGAACGCGTCAATCAAGTGTGCGTGAAGATTAAATATTGACAGAGAGTTGCGCGGGAGTGGCGCTGGACTTATGCCTTTCGCACAAATGATCCACGCGAACGCGTGCCCCACGCGTTCGCGTCGCTTGTGATTTTCGCCACCCACGCGTCCGCGTCGCTCACGCGAACGCGTGACCTGCAGAATCGACGTAAAAGGTGTTTTGGCAGAGAGTTATGCTGGCTTGGGGCTGGAAATGTGCTACAAGCACAAAAATTGCCCACGTGGACGCGTCCCCCACGCGTACGCGCCATTTGACCAAACAGCCATCCACCCGTCTGCGTCGCTCACGCGAACGCGTCGTATGAAGATTTGGTTCCTAAGCCATGTGAACAGAAAGTCATGCGGGCGCGCAGCTGGCTTCGTGCGAATCGCGCAAAACCCAGGGTACGCGATCGCGTGCCTGACGCTGATGCGTCATTAAGGAAGTTCCGTGACGCACGCGAACGCATGCTCCACGCGAACGCGTCGCCTGTGCTGCCCAGTTTTCTTTCTCTCTCTCCTAATCCTAATTCTCTCTTATTCTCTTATCCTTTTATTTTTTCATCTTAATTTTTGTCTCTTCTATTTTCAGTTCTTATTTGCTTGAGGACAAGCAAACCTTTAAGTTTGGTGTTGACGCTTCGCGTAAAGGTTTTCTGTTTATTCTTATAGCACCAAAAGGGAGGCGAATCATCTTCGCGAAGAAGCACAACCTGAAGAATAAAGCGACCACTAGGATAATTAAGGTGGTTGAGTTCCTTTCATTTTTATTCCTCCCCTCTTTTTCTATGTTATGTTCCGGTTTCCTATTATTTTGCTTTGTTTGTTGCATGATCCTTTATCAGTTAGAATCCTAGGACTAGTTTAGTTTTCCTATTGCTTTAATTCTGAAAAGATGTCTCATGTATTACTCACTGAGCTTAAATCAAAAATAAAAAAAAATATAGGAGTGATATATTGCATGAGAAAGTGGGTCTATATTGAATAAAGTCTTATTTACTTAAATGTGGTGGTATTTTCTGTGATTCTGAATGCATGACATGAACAGTGCATAATTTTTGATAGTAAAGTTTATAAATGTTAAAATTGTTGGCTCTTGAAAGAATGATGAAAAAGAAAAATGTTATTGATAATCTGAAAAATCATAAAATTGATTCTTGAAGCAAGAAAAAGCAGTGAAAAACACAAAGCTTGCGAAAAAAATGTAATAAAATAAAGAAAAAAACACAAGAAAAAGAAAAAGCAAGCAGAAAAAGCCAATAACCCTTTAAACTAAAAGGCAAAGGGTAAAAAGGATCCAAGACTTTGAGCATTAATGGATAGGAGGGCCCTAAGGAATAAAATCTTGGCTAAGCGGCTAAATCAAGCTGTTCCTAACCATGTGCTTGTGGCGTGAAGGTGTCAAGTGAAAAGCTTGAGACTGAGCTGTTAAAGTCGTGGTCCAAAACAAAAAGAGTGTGCTTAAGAACTCTGGGCACCTCTAACTGGGGACTCTAGTAAAGCTGAGTCACAATCTGAAAATGTTCACTCAGTTATGTGTCTGTCGCATTTATGTATCCAGTGGTAATACTGGAAAACAAAATGCTTAGGGTCACAGCCAAGACTCATAAAGTAGCTGTGTTCAAGAATCAACATACTGAACTAGGAGAGTCAATAACACTATCTGAATTCTGAGTTCCTATGGATGCCAATCATTCTGAACTTCAAAGGATAAAGTGAGATGCCAAAACTATTCAGGATTGCAGTTGTAAACCCCACTATAAGAAGAGACATGAGCTTAATTGAACTCTCATTCTCATGCAAATTCACATCCTAAGCTTATATTAGTGTTGGTTGCTTGAGGACAAGCAACAGTTTAAGTTTGGTGTTGTGATGCGTGAGCATCTTGTCTATCTTTTCCTAGTGAATTTGCATCTAAATTGTTGAATTTAATTAAGAATTAATTATATTTTAGCCACTATGGATGCTAATTGAGTTTTTTACAATACTATTTATTTTAGGTAGCATTTGGCGAAATTTGATGGAGTTTCTGCAGAGAAAAAGAAGAAGTCAAGGAGATGACCAGCGAATACCGACGCGGACGCATGGCTCACGCGACCGCGCGGAATGGAGGAAATTGCAATGACGCGATCGCGTGCCTGACGCAAACGCGTGGACTGGAATCTGCACAAATGACGCGAACGCGTGGACGACGCGGACGCGTCACATGCGCCACATGCAGAAAACGCAGAAAAATGCCAGGGGCGATTTCTGGGCTGTTTTAACCCAGTTTCCAGCCCAGAAAATACAGATTAGAAGCTGCAGAATGGACAAATCAAGTGGTCCCCATCCATCCATTGAAGACTTGATTATTTTAATTAATTCGAATTTAAATTCAAATCTTAAATTAGGAAAAGATATTATTTTAAGTTTAATTTTAAATATTAGATTTTAAATTTATTAGGATTAGATATAAAAAGGGATCTAATGCCATCAGATGGGAACTCGGTACATTTTTACCTGAATCCTTATTTTCTCTTTTCCATGAGCAACTAAACCTCCACTGTTAAGGTTAGGAGCTCTGTCTATTTCTATGGATTAATTTTATTGCTTTTACTATTTTAATTTATGTATGGATTTATAATTTAAGAATTGTTTTTGCTCTTTATTTTATGAATTTGGGTGGAACGGAAGTATGACCCTCTTTCTATTTGAGTTCTTGTAAAACTTGGAAAAGCTCTTTACCTGAACAACAGCTTGAAAACTATTTCTCCTAAATTTTAATTATCTGAGTTTAATAGGATAAGTGACATATAATCCTTTTACCTCTTGGATAATTAGAGTTTTTGTGGCATATAAACTAAAATTTGATTATCACCCTCTAATTGGAACTAATTGACCAAGGAATCGGCAGTTAATAAATTTTAGAGGAGATTAGGAAGGTCTAAGGAATTAGGGTCTAGTCACATACAGTTTGCCATAAATTAAATCCTACATAATTAAATTAGTTAGTAAGAAAAGTTAATCCGGAAAAATAGATAACTCTGAAACCTTAACTATCTTCTCCATATTTTTTCCAAAGTATTTACTTGCCTTTCTTCAATATTTTTGATATTGTTTAATGTCTTTTATATTGTATCCCAACGCTATTTTCTGTCTGTCTAACCAATCCTATCAAACGCTATTGTTGCTTAATCCATCAATCCTCGTGGGATCGACCCTTACTCACGTAAGGTATTACTTGGTACAACCCGGTGCACTTGCCGGTTAGTAAGTGTGGTTGTAAATACCGCACCAACTCTCCACAAACCGCCCTAACTTTGCATGCAATGACTCACAACGGGATGTCCTTAGGCCGGCAAAAAAAACCCATGAATGTACGCGGTGACCCATGATAACTTCTTCCTATACAAATCCTTAACCCACTTGACTTCTCTGACCCCGCACTCCTCCACCATCGCCTCCCATTGCTTCTCAAACTCTTCAACTTCTATGTCAACCAACATACAACTTCTCAAAAGCATTGTGAACCGCGGCTTGCACACATTCACGGTTGCATTCCTCAGTAGGTGCCATGCACACAACCGATGATGTGCTTCAGGAAATACTTTTTGAATGGCTAAGCACATGGATCGATCCCCATTAGTTATTACCGCCTTAGGAGCTTTACCACCCATGCATTCCAAAAACTTTCTCAACACCCAAACATACGACACTTGAGATTCGCACGAGACCATGGCCGTGGCAAACACACATGTCTGGTTGTGGTGCTTGACCCCGGAAAACACAACAACTGGTAGATTGTACTTGTTTCGACCATACGTCGCATCAAAGGCAAGAACATCACCAAAGATCTTGTAATCATCTTGGCTACGCCTGTCGCTCCAGAAAAGGTCACACATATGTTGGTCTGGCCCAACTTCAAACCTCCAGAACATCTTTTCATCCCCCCTTACACATCTCTCAAAAAACCTTAGAGCCGCATTCACATCACCATTCCTTAAGGCACGTTGCCTCCTAACCTCATTATACATGTCTCTCTTTGTGAAAGGAACAAGGTTAAATCCACCTTCTTACGCAGCAATTGACTCATATATTTTTGGAATAGAAATCCCAACTTGCCTCAAGCTGTTCATATGGGCTAGATCGACATCAGAAATCTTCCAGTACGAAGGCAGGTACGGCACAAACTTTGCAGGTAGAAGATCGTGGTTATGATCATCTACAAAGCGTGAAACATACCAAATCCCGCTATCACCTTTTGGCTTTATCCTCATCTCCGCCAAACACCCACATCGCGTGACAACCTTGTGCTCCCGCTTTCGATCCTGCATCTCTAGCCATTTTTTGTTTCTGAAACCTTTTCTGTTGCATAAATACGTGTACCGAACTATTTCCCCCTTCTTATTTTTCAGTTTCTTTCCCTGCCTCATGGCAAAACCCTTCGCCCGGCTATATTGTTCATAGAAATGGGATGCCTCATCAGGGTTGTTGAATTTCATTTCCAATATCTCTGCGGCACTGTACATGACTGGTTCAGAGATGCCATTATCTTCTTCATCGCGATCCTCCAGCGGTTCTCCCTCCTTCTCTTCTGCTTCCATTCCAATATCCAGCGAGCTTTCCTGCAAAATGCAAGCACACCATGAAATCCCTTACTCTATTTCAACCACACGATAAACTTAAGTAAATACCAATTTAAATTTGTTGCAATAATTCTATCACTCTAATTCGATTATTTCTATCATATACAATGAAGAGAAAATGATTATTTCCAGTCGCACAAAAAAAAATTATTTTTTTCCCACACGCTCCTTATTAACTTATTACTAGTTACCAATCCTAATGATTGCATTTACATATATTAATAAAAAAATGTGATATAATATTTTCAATATTATATATTTATGTTTAATGATCTTTCTTTAAATGTCATCGAATGATTATTCATCTATTGTATTTTAATGATAATAAAAGAAAAATTCTACACACAAATGGTGGTTCCATTATATGGTGTTTCATAGGCAATTATAACATAGAGATGGGCTACTAATGAGTACATGCAAATTAACACAAAAAATTATTCATACCAATGTGTCGCAAAGCCATTCACCACTTCCACCAAGGCCACCTACTGGCTCAACACCTCCAATCTCGAATTCCGACACTGTTCCGCTACATGACCCCATTTCGAACATCACTACCCTACGGCCATGCACCAAGTTGTCTCACTAAGAACCGCATTCAACAATACTAAACAAATCAAGCCAAAAGAGTGAAAATCACAAGAAAATTGTGGTCTAAATTACTAAATTCAAAGAGTGAAAATATTTTTTTACTTAAGTGGGTTCACACTTTTAACTAATATCTTGGAGACTCACTTGCATAGAATAATGCAGATTTATTTCATTTATACATTAATTTGTTTTCATCGTTAATGTTGATCACACAAGTAACTAACACTCTTGTAATATATTCCAACTCATAATTTTGAAATTACAACAATTTTTTATTTTACACACCAAACACCACCAAACAGTACATATGAATTTAGCCTGCAACAGGAACTTTCATAGTTATTCATAATTTATTTTAAATACTGATATTATATGGTAAACATTAGTACACAAGAGGGATAAGATATAAGTTTTCATTCAGCTGTGAACTGGTATTGACTTGATTAACGAACTAAAATCACCAATTTTTTAGAATTCTAAGTCATATATCCAAAGAAGAGTCTTAAACTATAGTTACGAGAAATAATTTACCTGAATTCATATAAACAAAACTGAACATGAGTGATTATGATATTCCTAAAACATATATCAACTGTATTTTAGTGACATATGACTATTTCTAATTCCTCATACAAAATCCATAAAAGATAAAGGAAAAAAAAACCATTACAGCTTCAAATTAAAGTACTCAAAATCTAAGTACCCAAGCTTATCCACTTAATTGAACAATAGCAATATAGAGTTTTGGAACATTTATTTTCATGAGTATAAACAAATTTGCTATAACTTTCCAAAGAGACAATAATAGAGGAAATGAGAGAAAGGGAAGCAGGGCATATATAGAATTTTAATTGGAATGTCACTATACGGCATTCCACAATAATCAATTTGTGTTCAACCCACTTTTATTTGTTTGTATCTTTCATATACAACTTGAGTATAACAATGTTGATCTTTTTATTTGCTTCTCTATACAAGCAAATATATAATAAAGAAGGGCTGAATATGACATTTATGCTGGACCACTTATATTGTGATGCTTACTACTAAGTACTCAGTACTCATAAACATATACATATTTATCCAAATGGCATTAGTAGCAACAGCAAGCTTGCTACAGGCTAGGCTATGGAGTCGAAGTCACTCCAATTCATGGGATACAACCCACACTCCAACAACAAATAACGATAATTATCAATACCAAATTTTCTCACCTCTTATGGAAGCAACAACAACATGCTGGCTTATCCTTCGCCACCGACGACACACACCTCCGTCGTGTTATGGCAACCGGCAACTCCACCCCCAACTCTTTCTCAGATGCTTTTTCACAACACTAACACCACTTTTCCTGCCTCCTGCCCTACCAATTACAACCCTTTTACCTCCAACAATAATTCCGGGCCGACGCACACCTCTGTCGTGTTGAGGCAACGACCCACGCCACCACCCCCAGGTCCTTCTCAGAGTCTTCCACTGACAATAGTTTTCCAGCCTCCTTTTCTGCTTAATACAACTCTTGGACCTCTAACAATAACTCTGGGCCACAACTAAATGGCTCAGGCCCATGCCCTCCATCATTTATTACAAAAACGACTTTAATAAAATAGGAATTCATCAACAGCCTAGAACTGATTATTCTTGTCAATTGATTAAGAGATATAGGGTTATTTTTGCCATTTCATCCTTTACTACATGACAAAATTCAGCAACTTACCTTTTCATGTCCTGAATACCGTGTTCCGATACTTTTGTCCAGAACACTAGATAATTTTTCTATAATATAGAAAAATTATCACGTGTTCTGTTATACTAGCATGGAACATCATGTTCTTTTGTACTGTCCGGTTTCCATTATATATTTATCTTGTAGTGAAGAATTTAAAGATAATTTTATCCCTCAAAGTAAAACTAAAATGACCCATTTGTCAATGGTTGAGTTTCTAAACTCCTGGCTTGGCTACCAATAGAGTGTGAACCAATTTGTTCCACTAAGAATTAAATATTTACGCCATTCTTAAAATACACACCATTAGTAACATATTCTAGCATATTTAGTTTTATATTTATTAACAAATCATTTAGTTTTTTAATAAAAAATTATAAACATATTCACTAGCTACCTTGGTAAAAATAATATTATATAAAATAAGCAAATAATATATATCAAAATGAAATTTATTTTTTAAATATTAACATTACAATTTAAAATATTTAGCTCTTCTTGCTAATTTTTTTTCAAAATCAATTCTTATACTTTTAATTTGTCTTTTGAAAAGCTTAAAAATACAACTCTGACAACATTCTCATTCAAATCTTTTAAAATACTTGTTGGACATCTAATTTTCTAAAAACAAAAATTCGTACTAAGAATATACATCTAATAGATTTAATGACAAAGAAAGAATATTTATTTTTTTAATGGCTTCACTAAGTCTAATCCATAGATTTTGAATTGATTTCAATCGATATATTTTAAATTTTAGTTTTTACGAAAAAAATTTTAGTTCGTAATATAAAAATTTAAATTTAGTTTTCTAATAATATTAGATTTTTCTTATTCTGTTGCCCTATGTATCTAAAG
>NC_029790.2:107571505-107588608 GCF_000816755.2 Arachis ipaensis | reverse complement strand
CGTAAATTGTGGTAAGATAATTGTTTTATAAAAACACAAATAACACAATATCTTATCACTGTTTACTTATAAATTCAATAGTATTCTTTAACACAAATAATAACAGGATAGTGAATTTTTAAAATTGTATATAAAAGCTCACTAAATATGATTTGCTAAAAAAATTATCGCTAAACATGATTCATGTCCATCAAGAATTTCAATAATTTTTCCACCATCACATACTAATAAATTTTATTTTTTTAATACATAATTAAATTTAAATTACTAAAAATGACATTTTTAAATTTTTTAACACTGGCATTCTATGTACATACATTTGGTCATTTTTTCAAAAAGAAATTAACTACCAGTTTAGTCTTCACACAACTAAAGCTGTGTTCGCTTCTTTTTTATGTGTGTTTCGCTTTCTTACGATTCGGGTGCAACGCGAGTTCTGATTGTTTTGTTTAACTTTTTCTTCAAGACTTCTATTAAATTTCTTTTCATATATACCTATGTATGTAATCTTATTTTTAGAAGTCGTAATACTTCACCATTTTTTATTTACGAGCTTAAGCATAAAACACTACATATTAACTAAAGGAAACCGAAATCATGCATTGGCCGATTTTCAAGACACACGAAATACCAAAATGATTCAAAACAAGCTTCCACAAAGTTTCGGCCACCAAAGTCAATCCAATTGCCAAAACCAACTCTAATAATCACCAAATTCAAGCTATACACATTCAATTTACCATAAATTAATCCTAAGGTTCACAAAATCATTAATCCACAAGGGTTTTAAAGTGACTTACCTTTTTCGACGGTATTAAGAGCAAAATCCAATAATAACTCAATGCTAGATCACTCATAAACAACCAAAATCAAAGAATCTACTCGATAACTAAACCCAAAATTACGAAATTGTTAGGGCAGAAAACTGGACAAGAAAGTGTGAGTTTCTTACCACATTATTTGGTTAGAAATGAGCGCGTAGTCACAAACGGTACATGAATCGGAGCACCATAACTCAAGTTATGAACAAATGAAAAGGACGGTGAATAGTAACCCTCTTCTCTTCTCTTTGATTTCACCAGCTATGTTGTTGTTGTTGTTGTTTTTTTTATCGAAGATAGGAGACTCGAACCCCGCAACCTCTTAGGTGAGTATGGAGAGACTATGTCATTTCAGCTATAACTCATTAGCTTGTTGTTTGTGTTTTAGGTGGTGAATGAACTGATTGGCTCATGAATAAGGCTCTCTATATATAGTGTATGCTCCGGTCCAACTGCTTAGTATTTTTGGTCTGTTTGGTCCGACTTTGGGCCAAAACGTTTAGAATTAGCGCCCAATTTTCAATTCTAAATATTTTTTCTAAGGATTTTTATCGTTTTATTTTCTTACTCGCAATACCGAACAGACTTAAGATGATACTGCTGGCTATTTTTACCAGTTACGCGTTTTACACAATTTTTCGTAGAAAATTATATTTTCCTATTTGAAAAAATTCATTAAATTCAAATCTTACCTTTATACGTGTGTATATATATATATATGAACATCGTAAGAAAGAAAAAAAAAGAGAGAGAAAGAATAGCGTAACGAAGAGAAAAAAAGAAATAACATAAATCCCTTTGAACTTCTGGCTTCGATTTCTTGCAATTCGTAACTCCAATAAAAAATCTAATCTGGTAAAATTATTTGTATCCTCCTCCTCTACACGTTGGCACCACTTTTGATCGGTGAAAGTTGACGGTGATGTAGCTCCTTTATCTCTTGGGTTTGGCCAACGGGAGTTTTAGGAGGCACAGACGATTTTGGACGTTTTCTTCTTCGATAGCTCAGTCAAAAAGCTTCTCCGGAGCTTTGAATATTTTGATTCCGTACAAAGGTATGGTTTTGGTTTCTCGTAGTTAATATTTAATGTCACGTGAAAACTTACGCTAGAAGACCTTAAGATAGGAATGAACTGAAAGAATAATTGATGGATTGTGTATATGGTATAAAATGTGTGGTTTAGCTGTTGTCAATAATTTGCTGTTGAAATTGGTTGATTTTGGAAAAAGATTTAATATTGATATTTGTTTGATTTTGAAATAATTTGTTATTGGAAGTGATTTGAAGGGCTGAGAGGTGTTTGATTTGATAGTTGGGACCCTTAAAGGGTGGCAGAAATTTGAGTCTTAGAGGAGGTATTGCCAAAGTTTCTATAAGAATTAGAGTTTTGATTTGAGGTGTTATTCTAAAAAGGAAAGAGATTATTATGTGGCTTGTGTATCTGAGACTATTTGTTGACCCTCGGAGTTCGAATCCATGGAATACTATATTGTTGAGCTTGGAGTTCGACTCCATGGAATACTATATTATTGAGCTTGGAGTGTGACTCTATGGAATATTATATTTGAGCTTGGAGTTTAACTCCATGGAATATTATTGAGCTTGGGGATGCGCGCACAGAGAGACTGTCCAATGGTTAACTACCAGGACATGTCGGGTTGGCTGTATAACCGACAGATGAGACTCGTCAGCCATAGGACAGACATACATCATATGCATTTGTTTGTTTGCTTGAGTGTGCATTGTTTTGGTTTGCTTAACTGTTTAATTCTGCTTATCCGCTACTTGTTTTACTTGCTGTAAATGCTTCTCTATCTGTGTTTTCCTTGCTTGAACTGTATGTGTATATTTTCTGAGAAATCCCTCTTGACGAAGGTGTGAGGGGAGAGGGTTGTTCCACCAGTGATTCAGAGGATTTGAAGAGACAGAATGTGAAGTATTCCGTTAAAGTTAGATTCAGGACTTGAATACCTTAGACAACTTACCTAATTTCTGGTTTAGTTGAATTCTTAAGCTGAAATTTGAGTGTCGAAGTTCTAGGAATGCCTCTGGCTCTCCCGAGACCTTTTATATTAACTATGCGGGCACCTTTACCATACTGAGAACCTCCAGTTCTCATTCCATACTATGTTGTTATTTTTCAAATGCAGGTCGAAAGGTATCTCATTAGGTGTCTGGACACCTAAAGCGAAGTGGTTACTGTGTTATTTTGTTGTGCAGTGATGTATATACACGTAGTTAGCTTCCTCTCCACATAACTTATTCTTTTTTATCCTCTTAGAGGTTTATGGAGAGGCAGGATTTTGTTTATGTACGTCTTGGGTTTTGGATATATATATATATATATTCTCCGGTCAGCCTTGACTTCGCGGACTGAGTTAGGAGCTTGTTATTTTGTACCTTTGGCTTTCTATTCCTACTTTTATTACCTTACGTTTGATAGTTATAGTTTTCCTCACACGCAAGTTATTCCGTTTTCGGAGCGTGGCACTTTTCATTTTGCGATTTTGTTTTACCCATTTTTCAAGGCTCCTAGTCTATTATATTCTTTCTACTATTATAAGTACGTATTTTAATTTTTAGAAGTCGTAATACCTCGCCACCTCTATTTTATGACTTATGCGTAAAGTTTTGGGTGGTAGGGTGTTACATTATGGTATCAGAGCAGTTTGTTCCTGTAGAGCCTGAGGGATGGACTGATTATGCTTCTGGGCATACTCTGGGCGTGTGTATGTGCTATTAGGATATCTGATTGATATATGTGGCATAAATATTTATGAGCATGCATCTGGAACTTAAAGCATTAAACTTGCGATATTGAGACTGATCAACTTAATATCACTTGTTTGGTGTGAACAGGGACCAAATGTCGTCTCGTGGATCCGAACGAGGTATTCAGAGAGGAAATCCCGTGGTTGAACCAATGCAAGGACGTCGAGGTGGAAACCCTAGTGCTAGTACAAGTAACGTAAGTCGATACTATAGGTCTATGACCCTTACTGACTTCCTCAAGAGTGGTCCACCCCGGTTTAATGGAAACACCAATGCCCTGGAGGCTGATCAGTGGTTTTGAGAAGTGGAGAGCTTTTTGTACACTCAGCATGTTTCTGAAGTACATTCAGTGGAGATAGTGACTCATATGTTGGAGGGAGATGCTCAGGATTGGTGGCAAGAGTTGTGTCATAACTTGCAGGTGGAGTTAACGGATATCACTTGGAATAGATTCAAGATAGAGTTTTATGGGAGATATTTCTTGCATGCGTTTTGCACTGCAAAGGAATTGAAATTAATGCAGATGAAGCAAAATGATATGTTCGTTGCTGACTATACTCGTGAATTCGACAACCTGTGCCGTTTCTCAAAAACTTGTCAAAGAAATCCAGCCGATTATGAGGAATGGAAGTGTGCTCAGTATGAGAAAGGACTAAGGAGTGATATCTTTAATTACGTGTATCCACAAAAGCTAACAAATTTCACTGAGTTGGTTAAGAAGAGCCAGCTCGCAGAGGATTGCTCCATGAAGTGGACACTGCTACAGGAAGGCTTTGGTGAGACTACTCCAGAGGAGCCGCGCAGGTACGGACTGGGAATGTGCTTTCGATGTGGAGCACCGGGACACATGTCTAGAGATTGTTCGCGTGGGAGAGCTGCAGATGCGAGTTGGCCACGACAGGATCGAGGTAAATATGATACAAAATGCGTAGGACAGATTTGTTCTGTGTAGAGCTAGGACCTCGCTTTTGTTTAGGTTACGTAACCGGATATGGAAGTTTAGGACTGGAAAGACTGGACGTAGTTTTGGACTTGAATACGGACTAGAAATTTAGGCCGATAGAAATATCTCTTTGATAACCAGTTAGGTGTCGAGAGAAAAAGTAAGTTGTGATAGATTTAGTGTCAGAGGTTGAACCAGTTTCGATAGTATTACATATGATGACACCCACTACAAAAAAAATGGTTAAAATGGCGGTTTTTTAAGGTAATTACGGCGGTTACAACCGCCATTATTGCCAAAAATGGCGCCCCCAAAAAACGCCGGAATTCTGGGCGCCATTCTGGTTATTACGGCGGTTTTCAGAAAACCGCCGTAATAACCAGTGGATAATACGGCGGTTTGTAACCGCCATTTTAACCAAATAAAATGGCGGTTTTGTTGTTTAAAATGGCGGTTTGTAACCGCCATTTTTACCTGGGTTTAATGGCATCCTCCTCATTTAAAATGACGGTTTATAACCGCCGTTTTTACCTGGGTTTAATGGCATCCTCCTCATTTAAAATGGCATTTGTAACCGCCGTTTTTACCTGGGTTTAATGGCATCCTCCTCATTTAAAATGGCATTTGTAACCGCCGTTTTTACCTGGATTTAATGGCATCCTTCTCATTAAAAATGGCGTTTATAACCGCCGTTTTTACCTGTATTTAATGGCATCCTTTTCGTTTAAAATGTCATTTTTTAACTGCCGTTTTTACCGGTTAAAAATGATATTTTTTATCTTTTAAAAATGCAGTTTTTACTATTATTTTTATCTTGCTAAATAAATAATTTTTTTATTAAAATTCCACAATAACAAAATCATAATCCATAGACAAAATATTATATAACTCAAAGTATTAAACATAATATATGATTTTTTAGTATTACAAATAAAAAATAATAACTCTTATACAAAGTATCAAACTAAGAAATATTGTTAGTTCTATTACATTGGGAGTGATGCTCAACAAATTTGCTACAGATCATTCCAACATTTTCATTGTTCATGTCCGTGTAAATAAATATTACATGCAAAAGAAAATTGAACGTTAGAAATAAATAGTTGCTCAAATAAATAGCAAACTGCCAGCATTTTGAAGAATTAAAAACTACACCAACAGTCTCACAAGAGGGACTAGATATTAAAAAATTTATCCATATATATATTCTAAAGGTAAGAAAATTATTCTTGTATGCACATTTTGATTTTTTTAGTCAACTCATCATCATCCTCAAGATTTCTATCTAGACCTCCATTTGCATCTCGTCTCCTTTTTGCAGAATTAGCACTGCCATTGCTGCTTTTATCCAACTTGTAATACTCATTAATAGTATTTTCAATGGTTTCCAGTATTTGATCACCATAATTGCTTACCTTGGCCCTATGTTAAACAGAAACATCTGTGAATGCCGACTCAATTAACCAGTACATTTGATTAATTCGTAGAATGAACTTACTTGCTCATGCCATTGAGTTCAAGGAGTTTTTCCTTTGTTCTTGGTACTTTCTTGCTCATCAGCTGCAACAGAGAATTACTATATAACAGAAACAGCAGCTCATCAGATGCGTAGCATTCAAAGACAAAATTTCAATTAAATTAAACTATTCATAATCCATTACTGCACAAGATTAAATGAGCTCTATACAGAGAACTTGTGTAACTAACCAGAATACGTGGTGAGCTAAGACATTATCTCCAGATTCACCAAGAATAGTTGCTCGCAGCAACCGCAGTGCTGAGTATAACTTTGCTGAAAGATTCTGAAATAAAGTTCTATCAAAGACAATTCAAGACAGATTAGAAAATTGAACAAAGTTGTGATTTTGAAAGTGTATGAAATAGTTTATAAGTTACACCTTGATGAGATGTTTAATTATGAACTAGTAAATTAATTATTTTTATTTTTACGAGTCTATAAAATAAACTTAAAAAACACTTGTGTGTGTACTCTTAACAAATATGTTCTAAAATTTTATTTTCATCCAAATTTTAATTATATTATTAAATTTCTTGAATATATGATTATTTTTATATTAAAAATATATAAAACACATCTATTATGCAACAATCCGTAAAAATAATAATAATAATAATAATAATAATAATAATAATAATAATAATAATTACCATTATTTATCTTAAGAAAAAATAATAACAAGGGGCTGGGTTATTCATGGTTTGCAAAGATTTGGTTTTCATCACCATAAGTCAATCAAACTCAGAATAGTCACACACAATATGAATCCAATAAAGAAAATCTATTCATCACCATTGCATATTCCAAAAAGGACCAAAATGAAAGAAATTATTCACCGTATGATTTTCCACTTTGATTGGTGAATAAGCCATGAATTCAGATCATTGTCTCTCAAATAGGAAACACATCTCCCATTTTTTAATAATTAATTAATATTATTACAACATTATTAAAACCTCATTTATTTTTTTATTAATTTTTTTATAACCCTCCAATTTCCATTCACTAGTCATATCAATTCAATCCCAACCACTCCAATTCCCTTTCACTGCTTCCATACTCTTTCATTCTCAGACACAATAAACTTTCTTCATTCATAGCTACTGTGTTACTTACATCAAACACATTGGTCAAATAATTAAAGCCCTCTCTTCCACCCTAGAGTAGTAGTAAAGAAAACCCTTCACTATATTTTCACTGATCATGGCTCCACCTGCATGTAGATCCTACTCTCTACTACTACATGGACTCATCAAATTTCTCACTGTGCTTTTCATGTTTTCCCTCTGCATTCTACCTCCCAAATCAGGTAAAAAAAAATTATTCCGTCAACTGTTCCTATTCCGTTAGAAATACAAGAAGATAAAGCAAGTAAATTCATATATAAATGAATTCTTCAGATTGATCATAAAGCTAGGAGCAGTCAGACAATTATGTCCCAATGATGAAGACAAGAGTAAGGATATGAATATTACCTATCTCTATAACTTTGTTCTTTGATGCATTCTTCAAAGTAGATAAGGCCACTTTTCCTGTATAAGATTTAGTACTCAAGTGATACCCCTAAAATGCTTTTATACAAGCATAAAGCACCTGAATCCTTGTTAGATGCAGTAAATCAAACATGTATATAACAAAGCATATAAATATCTCACATAAAAAATTTTTAATTGTAGGATTTATCTTCTTCATCAGGTCTTCCAAAATGGAAGAATCCCATGGATTAATGCCAATGTTTCCCAACTCTGTGGATCCCTTATAATCAATCTGAAATTAAAAAATAAAATGAAATATATACAAAAGAATTCTTAAACTGTAAATACAGTCAGTGTTAGTAAATCTCAATTCAGGAGACACAACATTGAGGAAATATGTCAATCTTGAGGAAATATGTCAATGTGAGAAATAAAATAAATAAATAATGTGTTTTGCAAAGGCAGTGTTTGATTCATCTACTACTTGAACAAACCTTTGGCTAATTGGGAAGCAATAAATTACCTACCAACAATCACAAAGCACAAAGGCTATTCAATAAAAGAGTATAAGGAAGTTGGTGTTTTCTCTATTTTTATTTATCTTTCCTTTCCTACTAGTTTGGCTCATTTTGCCTAAAGGATTAACTTCTTTGTGAATAGGCATACCTTCTGCCTTTCAGCAGCCTTCCAAGTTTCAGATATTCTCTGGTGACATAATGCCTGTGCCTTCTTCAAGCACTCAATTGGCTCTGCATTCCTATTGAACATTGACCCAAATAACTAAAATTACAGTCAAGGCAACCCAACTTGAAGTATCAAAACAAACAAGTATTGAAGATTCGACTTAACACAGCACTGACCTGGAAATACCAAAAAGAAGTAACGTAAATCATTAAAAGAATAATCAAGTTGCCTCCATATTACCAACATAAAGAGAGAAAATTATTAATCAATTACATCAAAGACTAATTACTTATTCCAGAAATTCAATCATTAAACTTAATGATTAATGAGCAAGACACACAAAGAAAATACTAAAACTTCCAGAACCAAGTCTAGCAAATTCACCAACTAAGAACATGAGAATATGGAGAATAAGACTAATTAGTAAACAACAACTGCATCAAGAATGGTCCCCAAGCTCAAAAACCACAATCTGAATGACCAAAACCCAACAAACCAATTGCAAAGTAACATCACCTACCAAAGACAAGTTCAAATGTTCTGTAAAAAATAAAACTTAGCAAAAGATATGTGAAACCAGCTGGTAACAGCTTAGAAAAACAAATAAGAAGAAACCTTTACACGAGAAACAATAAGAAAGCGTTAACAGCACAGAAAACCAGCAATTCAATTATCACGTAGCAAATGAATTGTAAAAACAAAGTTGAAGATGGAATTAACGGAAATATATCGATGAAAGTAGAATCAGATCGAAAATATTACCCTAAGCGACCAGAATTCAAAAGAGAATAAGTTTCCAGATTTGGGAATCACTGAAGCCCCCCTCTAGTCTTCAAGACTAACGATCTATGAAAAAGAAAACCTACGGAATAGGAAGAAAGAAGATTACAGAGAGATAAAGCTATAATTAGTTTTATAAAATTGAAGAAAAATGTGATTAAGGAATTCTTCTATACCCCTTTTAATTCAATTTCAAATGCTTGCACCTGATATCAATACAAAATTAGTCATATAACTAGTCATATCAAAATCCTAGTAAACAACAGAGCCTAGAGTATACATGTTGTGAACAGCTCAATCAATCACTATATATATATATATATGAACGAGAACAAGGAAGAGATATAATTATTATTAATACCATTATCAAACAGCAGAAACAAAAGAAGAGTATGTGAAGAAATTATACTTTTAAATGTAGTTTACTTTTAATACCTATCAAACGCCAATAGAATGCTTCAACAAAAGACTCGATCGTGGAGCTGCAGAGAAACAAAAATCCCCAAAAATCAGCAACAAAAACAATTTTAAATTAATCTCCAAAGAAGGATTTACCATCGTGGCTTTCTCTTTCTCTCTTTCTGTAAATGAGCGATCTGACTATCTAGCTTTCACGGCCTCTCTGGTACCATGTTTTCGATTTTCTACAAACAAATAAAGAAGAGAGGTCAAACGGTGATAATAATTAATTAATTAATAATTATTAATTGTTGTGAATAAATAACGAGCATGGAAATTGGGAAATCAGGATTTGACGAAACTTCATGCACAGATTTATTGATCAACGATTTAAAATTACAATTTTAATTAGGGATTTTAAAAAATGACAATGATTAACCAACACAAGATATCGGTGAAAACGACGACGATTGCAAAAACTGCGCAACACAGTGAAAATTCAAACGAAAAGAAGAAGAAGAAGAAAAGTTGCACTAGTGGATTTGGATTGAGTTAGGTTGCATGGAGGTGAAGGATGAGAGAAATGGAGAAAGGAAACTGGGTGTGCAGTGTAGAGATCTATGAGTGGCTCACGCCTTGATCGAAATTCATGAGATTTTCATTTAAGCAAACCAAAAATCAGCAAAAACGAAGAAACCAAAACGAAGAAGCTCTCCGTGTAAAGAACTTGAGAGGGAGCTGCAGAGAAACAAATCAATAACTATTTCAGTTTAACTTGAGAAGGAGAGGTACCTAGAGAAATGGTAACCGGCGGAGAGAGGAGAAGCCAGAGAGGGAAGAACGGTGTTGTCGGAGGGCTTCTTTACACGGAGGAGACGAAGAAGAGAGAAGGGAGATCGAGAGTGCTGTCTGGATGTGTTTCGTTTAATGAGCTAGGGTTCCAGTTATTTTGTTTTATATACGTATGAAAATGGCGGTTCAAAAGCACAATAATCACCTGAACCGCCACCAAACACAAAGTTAATTATGGCAGCAACTAACAATGCCATAATAACCGGGTATTACGGCGGTTCTTTAAAACCGCCGTAATATTAATGCCATTTTAAACTCTTTTTTTTGTAGTGACCATTAGAATCAGCAGAACTTAGGAGCTAGATGAAGCGAGTATTAGAAGCGATAAACCCGTCGTTCTAATACCAACCTGCCTTATAACCTTTCTGCATCGAATCTATCTTGTATCTTTCGCTTTGCGCAGACTTTTAAGCTATAAGAATATCCTGGATTTGCAAACTAAGCATGTCAAATCTTTCTGTTTTTCTTTGACATGTTTAAGAAGGGAAGTTACGTTAGTATGAATCTTTTCTATTTTATATCAATTTTCGAGGGCGAATATTTTGGATTAAGTTACATATATATATTATCACTATCATTATGCATATATACATACATATAAATATATAATAATAATAATAAAGAAAGCTAAGGCGGCTTATAAGCCTTCATAAGTCATATGTATACATATATATACATATATATATATATATGAACATCGTAAGAAAGAAAAAAAAGAGAGAGAATAGCGTAACGAAGAGGAAAAAAGAAATAACGTAAATCCCTTCGAACTTCCGGCTTCGATTTCTTGCAATTCGTAACTCCAATCAAAAATCTAATCCGGTAAAAGTATTTGTATCCTCCTCCTCTACACGTTGGCACCACTTTTGGTCGGTGAAAGTTGACGGTGACGTAGCTCCTTTATCTCTTGGGTTTGGCCAACGGGAGTTTTAGGAGACACAGACGATTTTGGACGTTTTCTTCTTCGATAGCTCAGTCAGAAAGCTTCTCCGGAGCTTTGAATATTTTGATTCTGTACGAAGGTATGGTTTTGGTTTCTCGTAGTTAATGTTTAATGTCACATGAAAACTTAGCTAGAAGACCTTAAGATAGGAATGAACTGAAAGAATAATTGATGGATTGTGTATATGGTATAAAATGTGTGGTTTAGCTGTTGTCAATAATTTGCTGTTGAAATTGGTTGATTTTGGGAAAAAATTTAATATTGGTATTTGTTTGATTTTGAAATAATTTGTTACTGGAAGTGATTTGAAGGGCTGAGAGGTGTTTGATTTGATAGTTGGGACCCTTGAAGGGTGGCAGAAATTTGAGTCTTAGAAGAGGTATTGCCAAAGTTTCTATAAGAATTAGAGTTTTGATTTGAGGTGTTATTCTAAAAAGGAAAGAGATTATTATGTAGCTTGTGTATCTGAGACTATTTGTTGACCCTCTGTCGCAAGATGTGACCAGGCACTTTAACTCCTCGGATTCCCCCATGGGCATGCATATATATATAAATATTAAATATTATATTTGAGCTTGGAGTGTGACTCCATGAAATATTATATTTGAGCTTGGAGTTTAACTCCATGGAATATTATTGAGCTTGGGGATGCTCTCACAGAGAGACTGTCCAATGGTTAACTACCAGGACATGTCAGGTTGGCTGTATAACCGACAGATGAGACTCATCAGCCATAGGACAGACATACATCATATGCATTTGTTTGTTTGCTTAAGTGTGCATTGTTTTAGTTTGCTTAACTGTTTAATTCTGCTTATCCGCTACTTGTTCTACTTGCTGTAAATGCTTCTCTATCTGTGTTTTCCTTGCTTGAACTGTATGTGTATGTTTTCTGAGAAATCCCTCTTGACGAAGGTGTGAGGGGAGAGGGTTGTTCCACCAGTGATTCAGAGGATTTGAGGAGACAGAATGTGAAGTATTCGGTTAAAGTTAGATTCAGGACTTGAATACCTTAGACAACTTACCTAATTTCTGGTTTAGTTGAATTCTTAAGCTGAAATCTGAGTGTCGAAGTTCTAGGAATGCCTCTGGCTCTCCCGAGACCTTTTATATTAACTATGCGGGCACCTTTACAATACTGAGAACCTCCGATTTTGCGATTTTGTTTTACCCATTTTTCAAGGCTCCTAGTCTATTATATTCTTTCTACTATTATAAGTATGTATTTTAATTTTTAGAAGTCGTAATACCTCGCCACCTCTATTTTACGACTTAAGCGTAAAGTTTTGGGTGGTAGAGTGTTACATTATGGTATCAGAGCAGTTCGTTCCTGTAGAGCCTGAGGGATGGACTGATTATGCTTCTGGGCATACTCTGGGTGTGTGTATGTGCTATTAGGATATCTGATTGATCAGATGTTTATTTTCACTGTAAGCATGGATGGTTATCCGTTTGTAGTTGTGTGTGCTTCGATTTGTTATGTTTTAATTTTGACCAAGTTACACTGGATGTTCATTACAGTAACGTATAGGATGTTTAGTTTAGCTATATTAGTGGATGGTTATTGATCACCTATTTCAATATGAACAGATATGGCTAATTTACCAAACAACTTTGATAAATCCGGGATTCTAAGCTGTAAAAATTCATAGATCCTTTTAAGAGTAACAAAACCAATAAATCATTGTAATGTTAGCAAGAAAAAAAAATACATCATGAATCAAATCTTTCTAATGTGGCATAAACAAATACCTAAGCATATCAGCAATAAGTAAAATAATTATAATATGGTAGTTCAATTCACTGTAGCTAAACCTAAGTACGCAAGTTCTTCTTCCCTTTGCACATTGCCCCTTCGGTAATCCTTCCGCACGTTCAATCAATGACCTCGTGCTAGGTGCAGTGTATGGTGAACTAACTTCCTTCTTCTTGTTCCGTGGTGCATTGCGCCGAATAGGTTTAACCTTGTCCTTCAATAATGAAATAAGCTAGTGAACCAATGCATTGTGTGGGCCACAGATAATGTCTAGCATCAAATATTGGCCTAAAAGATAATAAAATATTATGATGATGTATTGAGGCAGATAATAAAATATTGGCCTAAAAAATTATAGCCTTTTTCTTATATCTGCTATGTTATGGACGATATATAAAGATCAAACCTCAAAAATTCCCTTTTGTCACCATCCATAATTAAGATAAAAAAAAACAAATTCATAAAGTCATAGCAGCGAATACAAAATCCAACTGTCCAACCACAAAAATTAAGTAATGATCCAAATAAGTAAGGTCAATGTCTATGATATACACCAACCATCCATTACCCTATTAAAGCGATCATCCAAATTGCGTACGAATATTACTAACATAAAAAGAAGAGGAGCACAGCCGTCTATTACAACCTCAACAATCATCAATGTTAACTACTTTCACACAATCCATCGACTAGGCATAAAAAATAGAAGAAAGAAATACAATGTAACGAAGATATAATAACAGGTTTGCACAAATTAAAATAAACAATTGGGGAGAGATATAGATAGATGATCCTACTGAATTTGTTAGTGTGAATCAATCTATGCGCCCCAAAAGAAACAAGTTAGTGGAGAGGGTGGAAGCGTGCTCAAATCCAAAAAGAGAATAGATGTTTGCATTATTTTCAGGAATCTTTGCCTATATGTTGGCTCTTTTCTTTGCTCAATTAAATTAAATACATCTAATTCATATAAACACAATATTATTCTTTCTTAACTAATATATATACATATATACATGAATGAGCAAGGGAATTAAAAGAAGATAAAGACAGCGAAGAATTAAGGGGTTGTTAAGAAATTAAATAAACTAAAGGAATTCCATGGAAATGGCAATAATTAGAAGGGCATATATACTTCTAGTGGTCCTCAATAATCTTGGTTGTATCAACGCAAAGGAGAAATCCTTCACCAAATGGCATGCGATTAAATGACACAAAAGACACATTCAAGAATTCATTCCTCTTCAGCGACTGGGAGGGTTGCAGGTTGCGGCGCTCACGGTTCTTTGGGGATGTTCAGCGACCGGGAGGATTTTGATGGGGAGGGAAACGGCGTCAACCAGCATCCTTGGGATTTTGGGGAGAAATTGAAAATATCAAAAAATTGAGTGGTGTGGTAAATTAAACAGACATAAGAAAATTAGGGTTATTGATGGGTTAATTTTCTGTTTTAATTTTAATTGGGCTTAATAAACAGCCAATTGTAACTATTGTATACATATTTTATTGTTTTCCTAGCAGGACTCAATAAAATTTTGTGAACATTTATTGTCATAAAATTAATTTTATTATTTTATTCGAGCATAATAAACACAAACTTGATTATTAATTGGTGCAAGATTTCTTTTTGAAAATATTATTGAATCGGACAAAATACGATGTTCACAACTGCCTCTCTTTATTCATTGCTTATTTGATAAAAGGAATAAATAATAGTTTATATCTTATCAAATTAAGAAATGAATATGTATTTTGTTTTATCGAAAAGATGAAAAGATAAAAATAAAATATAACTATGCAAATAATGAGATATTGTTGATCGGAAAAATATTTTTGATGAAGGTGAATTGTTTGAATCGATAAAGTGGTCGAAAACATAAGCAGTGACATGTGTGCAAGCGTTAGATGGAGGTTTTTAATACGGATTCGATTTTGAGATTTCTTGATAAATCGAGCAAGTCAAATCGAATGGGATATCTGAATTGCATATTCAAAAAGTTGATTCGAGTAGTTATAGTAGTGAAAAAGTTAAGGGTTTTTCATCACGAAGAAATTATTGGGAATGTGGACAATTAAAAGGCGGGAATAGTTACCAAGGGAAAAGCATTCGAAATTTCAAATTTATAGCTAATAGTTAATTGTAATTAATTAATTGTAATTAATTGTCAATTACTAAAGGTAGATTATAAATACTAGGAAGTCTTAAGAAATTAGGGTTGAAATTTTGTTTCAGAAATACACTCAAGCACACTCACATCCCCAAAGAATTTTTGAGTATGCATTCGAGTTCAGTTTTTGTAGGATTCCTTCCATATTTTTAATCTTTCATTTACATTTTCTGTAAACTCTATTTTCAAGTAAATTTATCTTTTAAGCAATCTTTAATTTTCATGTTCAATTTACATTTTAGTACCTTTACTTTTTATGTTAAAGCCCTTTGATTCAGTTGAAGGCATTTTATTGTCTTGTTTAATTTCAACGCATTTTTTTTCATTTCTAGTTAATACTTTCTTTTCGAAAACGTTATTTTGTCATCTTTTATTTTAAATTACATAATTTAATTTGTCTTTATTTCCAAATCTCATCTAATCGAAGACACTTTGATGCACTTCTAAAAAATTGGTACCTATAAAGAGGAGTAGGTTTCGCTCCCAAACCATTAGATATCGAACCACTATCGATTTGCTAAAAATCGACAAACAGATATGGAGATAAACTCGTAAGAACTAAATAAAATGAAGCAAAATGAATACTTTTCAGTTTTGTCTTTCTTTTTTTTCTTTTTCTTTTTAAATTTAAATACGAAGATCGAATTAAACACAATGATTTAAAAGAAGGGCATTGCTACTGTGTAGGTGAAAGATTCTTTCTACCTATATAAAGATCATATGTCTGGTATGAAAATAGGACACTTGTATAATATAAAAATGTGTGTTGAGAGTTGAGACAACAGTTTTATGAGAATATAAAAAAGCTGTGGTTTCAGAAATAGTAGGCCCATATATTTTTTAATCAAGTTATAATAAAATCTGTGAAAATTGCTAATGACTAGAATTAAAAAATGAATTTTTATGCAATTATTTAAGTGTATACATTTGTAGCAATACCATTTTTAAATACGTAAATCAGAGTATTGTAAAATTTCAAAAAATTATAAAAAATAATTATTTTATATTCATAATTAACCATACCATTACAATAACTCAACAATAATATTTTTAATTCATCTGATTTAAATTATTATAAATAATAATATTGTAAAATAAGACATAATTATTTACCAATATTTTAAAAATTATATCGTTATTTATTTAGTTTACACAACAAATTAAAATTTGTAATTGGGATAAAAAAAACCCTAACACAAAATGTCATGAATTAAAAGTATATTAACTTTTTATTTATTCTTATTTTGATCTAGCATTATGCAAATTGAAATTATTGTCTATATGAGATCAGATCATTTAAAATTACAAATTGTGAGACAATAAAAAATTAAATAATAACTTCGATTATAGTTTATATTTCATATTTTGTGTTCGCTAAAAATGTTATATTGATTATTTTAAAAAAATTAAACAATAATAACAAAAAATAATTAAAAATAAATCAATAATTTAAATCTAAATACCAAAAGCATCATAAGATTTTACTCTCTATGATGTTAATTCTCTTTAGTTATTGCTCGTTTTTTATTTTGTATCTCTAGACTAAGACTCCTTAATTTCATTCTTTAATTTTTTTTATTTAATTAAATATTTATTTTTATATTTTTAAATTTATTCAATTATTTTGTATTTTATTGTGTTGTCATATTATTGTGTATATTTTTTGTTACATACTTAATAGTTATTGAATAATAAGATTCATTGGTAATTTAAATCTTAAAATATAGTAATATTAACTAGTAACAAATAACAGTTGAAATGAAAAGATAAACCTAAATACATGAATATTTATTGGTGTTTCTTCTTTTAAAATTAGCTTTAATTTTGCTGGTAATAACGATATCAACTGAAAAAAAAAATTTCAATCATAAATATTATAAGGAGTCGAATTCGTAAACTTATGAGAGTATAATTTTTAAATAGTTATTTAGTGACATATATAAAACAAAAAAAATATTTAATTATATTTTAATTTTACAATAAAATCTAA
>NC_029790.2:107569778-107571421 GCF_000816755.2 Arachis ipaensis | reverse complement strand
TATAAAATAATTAAACAATAACATATAATTTAGATTTTATTGTAAAATTAAAATACAATTAAATATTTTTTTGGTTTTATATATGTCACTAAATAACTATTTAAAATTCTAGTCTCATAAGATTATAAATTCGACTCCTTATAATATTCATGATTGAAATATTTATTTTTTCAGTTGATGTCGTTATTACCAGCAAAACTAGAGCTAATTTTAAAAGAAGAAACACCAATAAATATCTATATATTTAGGTTTAACTTTTCATTTCAACTGTTATTTGTTGTTAGTTAATATTACTATATTTTAAGATTTAAATTACCGATGAATCTTATTATTCAATAACTATTAAGTATGTAATAAAAAATATACACAATAATATGACAACAAAATAAAATACAAAATAATTGAATAAATTTAAAAATATAAAAACATAAAAATAAATATTTAATTAAATCAAAAGAAATTAAAGAATAAAATTAAGGAGCCTTAGTCTAGAGATACAAAATAAAAAACGAGCAACAACTAAAAAGAATTAATATCATAGAGAGTAAAATGTTATGTCTGCTTTTGGTATTTAGATTTAAATTATTGACTTGTTTTTTAATTATTTTTTGTTATTATTGTTTAATTTTTTTGAAATAATCAATATAACATTATTAGTGAACACAAAATATAAAAATATAAACTATAATCAGAGTTATTATTTAATTTGTTACTATCTCACAAATTGATAAATAATTATGTCTTATTTTATAATATTATTATTTATAATAATAATTTAAATCAGATGAAATTAAAAATATTATTGTTGAGTTATTATAATGGTATGATTAATTATTTGCGTATTTAAAAGTGGTTTTACACATATGTATATGCTTAAATAACTTTGCAAGTTTGCATAAAAACTCATTGAAAAGTTTTCACATATGCCAGTAAGTTTTATTGGCACTTTGCTATGTCATACTCATACTGCAGTGCCGTTGAGATATATAATTAAAAATGTTGATGGTGGAGATTTATTAGAAGTTTAGAACTATTATGTTCTAGAATCATAGATGGATGGTGTAAGATGTTCTCTAAACCCGTTGAACGCTTGACCTGAATACCAATAGTGGTATTAACATTGAGGCCACTTGTGGTGTGTTTTGTCAGTTTGTCGAGCCGGAATGTTGAACTCAGCTCACAAGTGGAATCGTTGGAGTGAGTGGGATTTTTTGTCATGGGCCTTTGATTTGTTTTACAAGCAGTGAGATAGATTGGGTTAACTGATATTTAAGTTTTGAAGGTGATTTGGAAGGCATGGGTTATTTTTGTTGGCCGAAAGAAAAGAAGGCTACGTTTTTTGAAACTAAAATAAGATATATATCCAACTTTATAATGTTAAGATAATTAAAATAGTTATTATTTATTTATATTTAGTGTTTAAATAGTCATAAAAAATAAGTTAATTTATGTATCATAATTTTTGAGGGTTTGTAATTAAATAAACGTTTTTGTGAAATTCATATATGTATTTTGACGTAATACTTTTAAAAGATGAAGTTAAAAATAAATACGTATGATATTTAAGTATAATTTATTTTGTTGTGAATAAATAACGTATATTTTGTCTGATATTAAATTTTTTATAAAATTTAATATTATAG
>NC_029790.2:107569472-107569763 GCF_000816755.2 Arachis ipaensis | reverse complement strand
AGTTAATGTTTTAAAAGTATTTGAAATTTAATTTTCTTGTGATTTCATTTTCCAAAAAATGATGATATGAATAAGGGCACGATAATATTTTGAAATAATAAAAAAATATATAGTAAACGAATTAGATGGTAAATAATATATTAAAAAACGAAAGTAATTTTATAAAAACTAAAAATCGGTGGAACAAAAATTTTGTATCGATTGGAATTATATATGGAGATCAAAAGTATTTTGAATCTGAATTTTGAAATTTGTTTTAAAACAAATAGAATTGAAGAATAAATTAATAGC
>NC_029790.2:107541471-107569429 GCF_000816755.2 Arachis ipaensis | reverse complement strand
TTGTACCATATATGTGTCAGTTACTCTTAAAAAAAAAAAAACTTAAATTCCACCTTAACAGCAACTCGTATTTTCATATCTCATTTTTATGTATATTTTGAGTAATAGTTATAGAAAATGTTAAGTACGATTTTGATGTCGAAGCTTCGAAGGTGTAGATAGAAAATTTTATTGTTCAAAATCAGTTTTTGCATACGAAATCATCGGTAAGAATTAACTTTAATTTAAAATTGTCATTTTTACTTAAACTTTATAATAATGGGGGGAAAGGCAGTTGGTGACACCGCCTGTGATGGAGAAGACGGACGTCGATGCCAGTAGATCGGCGAGGTAGGATGTTCGCCGTGTCACCATATGGGTCCTCGTCACGAGCGCGCCGTGTCGCTGTTCTGCTCCTCGTCACGCTAGTTTGCCGCGTCGTCGTGCTCCTCCTTGTGCTCTCATGTTGTCGTTGTAACACCCTACCATACATAGTCTTATGCTTAAGTCATAATTCAGAGATGGCAAGGTATTACGACCTCTAAAACAAAAATTTTAGTACTTATAGTAGTAGGAATGATTGATTATAACTAGGAGCCTTTGTAGAAAAAGGAGGTAAACAAAAACCGCAACTCGAAAGCGCAACACTCTGATCGATAACGTAACGAGCAAAGGATAAACTAACGCAAGATCATATATATACAAAAGAGTGTCAAAAACAGGAATATCAAGACTCAAAACCCGGTTGCAAAGATAACCGGTCCGAGCATAGTAATATATACATATGATAGAATAAGAAAACCCCAAAAGAAACCCAAAGGGACACAAATACATAAAACCTATTCTCCAAAATCCCAGATAAGAGGAGTCATCACAGTTTGTATTATTTAATGGAGATAAAAGTATCTAAACAAGACATATAAACCAAAACATAGCCCCGAGAACAAAGGATCTTCGCTAAATCCAGAAGTCTCCAGCATGCCTCAACGAGAAGCCTCGCGTCCTGCATCTAAAAACCACAAAATCCGCATGGGTGAGAACCAGAGGTCCCCAGTACGGTAACAGCTTCCACATATATAATACATAATAATAGAGGAAAGCCGAAGGCAATCCTAGAACTTCCTCCAGATAATATCAAAGCTTATAAACAAGCTAAACCATAAGTGACAACTGACTAAAGATCCTTCAGTCTAACTAATACTTCCTTTTCCAATTCCTTCAGACCTCCCAACCACCAGCAGGAGTATAATATAGCAAACACAGTTATATCAGACAAAAGATTTATAAATAGGAACAAATAAGGCATTTAGGCAATTAGCAAGTAATATGCAGTCAAATAGGCAATCTCAAACAATTCATGTAGTATGCTTATGATGCATGCCTGTCCCTAGTGGCTGATGATATCATCTGTCAGTTATAGAGCCAACCCGACAAGTCCTGGTAGCTAACCATTGGACTGTCCCTCTGTCGTGCATCCCCAACTCGAGTTATACTCATCATAAACTTGATCATAATCATGATCCATATCCATCACCCTCACTGGTGAATATTTATCTATCACCATCACTGGTGAATATTTATGGGGGCGAGCTCATCCAGGCCTTTCACAGTGCCCGGCCACACTTACGACATTGGGTTAACAGAGCTTCGAGTCTCAACCTGGAGCACGTGGTGGCTAGCCACTGCTACTACCCAGGGAAACCCTCATCTCCAATGGTGGAAGTGCAAACATTCACAATTCATTCAACAACATATATGCATTTATACTTATCCATAAACATGGCTCCGCCGTAACACGGCAATAATCTAGCCATCCGGCTCACGGTTAAATCCATAACCAGCCAATTCATTAGCAATTACGGCCCTTCGGCCCATGGCACGACAAGCACTTCCACCGCCATTCTCCGCATCTCAGATAATCAACTTTGATCCTCAATGATCATCCATTTTCCCTTGCTTCACTCGCAAGTTACCACATTCACTAGCCCTTTTTTCTCATGCTAGGCATATCATAATGATTTAAGACATAAGTGGTAAGATCGGAGGCTTAGAAGTATGAAATTTGGCTTTTAAAACTCAAAAATCAACTTTGGGATGAAAACAGGTCCACGCGTACACGCACTCCACGCGCACGCGCGGATGGCCTTAAAAACTTCCCGACGCGCAAACGCGCGGATTGAAAATTAGCCAAACGACGCGCACGCGTCAGCCACGCATACACGTGGGTACTCTTGCGCCCCAGGCACAAAGCTGGCACAACTTTGGCACAACTCTCGGAAAAATGGCTGGGCATTGGGTGCAGCAAATTCGGCGCGCCCGCTCATATCACGCGCACACGTGGATGACGCTTCCTGAAAGAACGGCGCATACGCGCCAAGTGCGCCTACGCGCAAGGGGTCATTTTGCTAAAAATTTTCTAAGTTAAAAGCTGCAGAATTCACAGATTCAAACCCCAATCTTCCGACGGACATAACTTCCTCATTTTAAATCGTTTTTCACCCGTTCTTCGAACGGCATGGACATCCCGAATCCAATTTCATTTCTAAACAGGTTTGGCAGAAAACAGAGATCCGTAGTCCAAGTTATGTCCCGTCAAAGTATGCCCAAAAACCATGTTTTCATACAAAACCACAAAGTGCCATTTTCAAAACAAGCCACTTTCAACTCTTTTCAAAATCAATCAAAGCATGCCAATTTCATCCCTTTACTTTGAAATCAATCAAAATGTACCAAAATCAACATCAAGCCATCCTCAACTCACACATAAACACTTTACCAAAATTTCCAAAATCACCATATAACCATTTTAACACTTCTCAATCAATGGCTAAAGGACAAACACAATATCATGTCATACATCCTCCCTCATCCCAATTTCCAATAATACTATTTCCAATCAACAATCATTATACATAATCAACATCATACTCACCATCAACATGGTACCACCCATCAATTCAACCTCAATCATCCATCAAGCATATATCACAACATGCATTTCTCATATTTCACACAATCAAGGCATCAATATTCATAATCACATATATGAACACATCATATATTTCAACCATTCAACAACACCAACAATTCAATGCCTATCTTAGGGCCTCTAGCCTAAATATTTCCTACCACATTACATATTAGATACGGAAAACCGAAACCATACCTTAGCCGACTTCCCACGCTCAACCGGAGCACTTCCAAACCACTTGTCCACAAGCACTCAAGGTATCAACACCTCTAAGAACAGATTTTATCACACAAGCTTTCCAAAATCACTAATCAAGCTCCAATATTCACACATACACAACCTAAGCCACAATCATCATACCCATTCACAACATCTCAATACCTAAACATCATAGAACAACAAATTACACTAGGGTTAAGAATCTTACCACACCCAAGGTCCAAGGAGACAAGATTAACCTTCTCCTTCAAGAAAGTTGGGTCTTATAACATCAAAGAACCCAAAATCTCAACATTTTTGCTCATGAAACTCGAAATCAAGGGCTGGAATTTCGAATAGTAAAACGTGGCTTACCTCAAGATTAATTGTATGGGTTTTGTAGAGCTCTCCGCGGTGAACGCGTGGCCGCAAACGGAGCGGCAATCGGAGTTCTAGATCAAAAGTTATGGTGGTTTGAAGATCAACCAAGGGAGAGAACTTGAGAGAGTGTTGTTCCCCCCTCCATACCAATTTCAGCGTGTTTAGTGTGTTGTGAGGAGAGAGAGTGCTGAAAACTAGGGTTTTAGTTTAGTTTAGTTGGGCCAAGGGCCCACTTTGGGTCCGGTTGGACCGGTTTGGCCCGTTCGGTCCAATCTTGGTCCGATTTCTATAAAATTGGTACCGAAATTCTCGTCTCAATCTCCTCTATCATATTAAGCCATAAAAATAACATTTTTGGCTTTCTAGAATAAATTCTCATTTATGGGTTAATTAGCCGTTAATTAACCGGGTCTTACATTCTACCCACCTAATTGGGAATTTTGCCCACAAAATTCAAATGCAATTACCTGAGAATAAGTGCGGATAATCCGTACGCATCTCCGACTCAAGTTCCCAAGTGTGTTCCTCAACACCGCCTCGACTCCAAGCCACTTTGACTAATGAAACCTCTTTTCTACGCAATCGTTTGATACTAGTATCATCAATTCTGACTGGAGCCACTGGAAGCATCAAATCTTCCCTTAACTGAACCGATTCGGGTTCTAACACATGGCTAGCATCAGGAGTGTACTTCCGAAGCTGCGACACGTGAAACACGTCGTGCAGGTTCGAAAGATGAGGTGGTAGAGCCATCCGATATGCCACCGGTCCGACCCTCTCCAAGATCTGAAATGGACCAATGTATCGAGGATTCAACTTCTTCGCTTTAATCGCCTTACCTACTCCTGTGGTCGGAGTAACCTTAAGGAAAACATGATCTCCTTCCTCAAATTCCAAGGGCTTCCACCTCTGATCGGCGTAACTCTTTTGGTGACTCTGCGCCGTAAGCATCCTATCTCGGATTTTCTTGACTTGTTCAGTAGTCTCAGCTATCATTTCCGGCCCCAACAAGCCTTTCTCTCCAGCTTCATACCAACATAATGGAGATTGACATTTCCTCCCATACAATGCCTCATACGGAGCCATTCCGATGCTCGCATGGTAACTAATATTGTATGCAAACTCCACTAACGGCATATACCGATCCCAACTCACCGGTTGATCCAAAACACAAGCTCTCAACATATCCTCTAGGGTTTGGATCGTCCTCTCAGATTGACCATCTGTTTGAGGATGGTAAGCTATACTCAAGCTCAATCGGGTTCCAAAAGCTTTCTGAAATGCACCCCAGAATCTCGAAGTGAAACGAGGATCTCTATCAGAAATTATAGTAGCAGGTACACCATGAAGTCTCACAATTTCCTTTATGTATAACCGTGCTAGCTCCTCAAGGGTGTAAATCATCCGAATGGGCAAAAAGTGAGCTAACTTCGTCAGTCGGTCCACAATCACCCAGATAGCATCAAAACCAGTCCTAGTCCTTGGCAATCCCGACACAAAGTCCATTGCAATACTTTCCCACTTCCATTGTGGAACCTCTAAAGGTTGCAACATCCCGGAAGGTCTTTGATGTTCAATCTTTACCTTTTGACAAGTTAAGCACTTTGAAACATATTCCGCCACATCATTCTTCATACCCGGCCACCAAAACATCGCCTTTAAATCATGGTACATCTTAGTACTCCCCGGGTGAACGGAGAATCCGCTTTTGTGTGCCTCCTTTAAGATATCTTGCCTCAAAGTACCAACATCCGGCATAATGATCCTACCCTTGAATCTCCATAACCCATCTTTTTCTTCCGACACTCTCCACTGTTTTCCTTGTTTGATAGCCGGTAACACCTTCCATAACGCTTCATCATTTTCATGAGCCTTTAGGAGCTCGGACTTAAAGTCACTCGAGATTTCTAATCGGCTCAAACACAAGGTTCCAGATACTTCTCGAACACCAATTTTTAGACTCTCGAATCCCTTGAGCAACTTCTCCTCTTGAAGCATCATCCAAGACGCATATAACGACTTCCGACTTAACGCATCCGTCACTATATTCGCTTTTCCCGGATGGTAATTCAACTCAAAGTCGTAGTCCTTCAATAATTCCATCCACCTTCTCTGCCTCATATTAAGCTCTTTCTGATCAAAGAGGTATTTCAAGCTCTTGTGATCCGAGAAGACTTGGAACTTAACCCCATAGAGATAATGCCTCCACACCTTCAAGGCAAACACAACCGCAGTGAGTTCCAAATCGTGCGTAGGGTAACTAACTTCGTGAGGTCTTAACTGTCGTGAGGCATACGCCACCACATTATGATGCTGCATCAGCACGCACCCTAGACCCTTTAACGACGCATCACAGTATACCTCAAAAGGCTCGTTCGGCTCAGGTAACACTAACACAGGTGCAGTGGTCAACTTTTTCTTCAATGTTTGAAAGCTCTCCTCGCACTCAGGAGTCCAAACAAACGGAGTGTCTTTGCGAGTTAACTTTGTCAACGGCAAAGCTAATTGCGAAAAGCCTTTGATGAACCTTCGGTAATAGCCAGCTAAACCCAGAAAACTCCTTATCTCAGTTACTGTGGTTGGTTGCTTCCAATCCATCACAGCCTCTACCTAAGTTGGATCTACGGCTATTCCCTTCTTACTCACCACGTGACCCAAAAACTTCACCTCATCCTTCCAAAACTCACACTTAGACAATTTCGCATAGGGTTTCTTCTCCTTTAAAATCTACAACACGGTCCGCAAGTGTTCCGCATGCTCTTCTTCAGTCTTGGAGTAAATTAGTATATCGTCAATGAAGACAACAACGAATTTATCCAGAAACGGACGGAATACTCTATTCATGTAATCCATAAACACTGCAGGAGCGTTCGTCAACCCAAAAGACATCACAGTGTACTCGTAATGACCATAACGAGTCCTAAAAGCGGTCTTAGGGATATCCTCACCCCTCACCCTTATCTGGTGATAACCGGATCGTAAATCGATCTTAGAAAAAACCCCAGCTCCTTGTAACTGATCCATGAGATCATCAATTCTCAGCAATGGGTACTTATTCTTTATGGTGACCTTGTTCAGCTGCCTGTAATCCACACAGAGTCGCATACTTCCATCTTTCTTCTTTACCAGTAACACTAGAGCACCCACAGGGAAACACTTGGTCGAATAAAGTTCTTACCCAACAATTCCTCTAACTGAGACTTTAGCTCGGCCATCTCTAACGATGACATCCTATAAGGAGCACTTGAGATTGGTCCCGTCCCAGGCACCAACTCAATAGCAAACTCGACCTCTCGGTTAGGTGGAAATTCCTCAATATCATCGGGAAACACCTCCGGAAACTCACACACTACCGGAATCTGATCCAACCTTTGATCATCACCCGAAACACCAGCGGTTAACAACAAGATACCCTGACATTCGATTCCAGAATAGTTCACCATCATCGAATTCAAGTAATAATTATTCACCACGACTGGCCCTTCTGTATCTTCCGGCATAAAGTACACCGACTTTGTAGAACAATCAAGCAGGACATGGTTCTCAGATAACCAGTCCAATCCCAAGATAAGGTCAAGACCGATCATCGGTAAGCAGATTAAGTTATGGACAAAATCACGCTGCTTGAACCTAAACGAAACTTTCGGGCATCCTAGCCTAGTTACCATGGCTTCATGGGTAGCATTATACACTTTTAAGTCATAACCTAAGGTTACGATCTTCAATCCTAACTCATGGGCTTTCTCAAATGCAATAAATGAATGCGATGCTCCCGAATCAAATAAAACATTTAAAGTTTGACCAGCCATTTCACAGTTACCTCGAATGAGTGTCTCAGATCCCTCTGCACCCACAGCTGAGGTGGTGAACACCCGACCAGTCTGTTGTGCTTTTCCTGCACCTTGCTTCTGCTTCTTCGGACAACTTGTGGCTTTATGCCCCGCCTTTCCACAATTGTAGCACAAACCCCATCCGGCCTTGCATGGTACACCCGGATGGTAACTTCCACACCTAGTACAAGCTTGATCATTCTGAGGCTGCTTCCCAAACCTTTTCCCTTGGGAGTTGTTGTTGGGCCTCCTAAAAGTACCTCCCCTCTTGAAGGGCGGACCTCTAGGTGCAAAGCTCTTCCCTCGGTTCTGTGAAAATGATCCTTTGTGACTTCCTCTCTCAGCGGCTGCCCTTTTCACACACTCTTCAGCAACCCTACACTTGTTCACCAACTCGGAGAAAGTCCTAATCTCCATTGGCCCCACCGAACCGAAAATATCGCTCCGGAGTCCTCCTTCGTACTTAACACACTTCCATTCCTCATATTCCACCGGAGTCCCTTGACACACACGAGAGAATCTGAACAGCTCCTCAAACTTGTCAGTATACTCAGATACGGACATAGTACCCTGCTTCAGCTGCAACAATTCAAGCTCCTTGGCCGTCCTAGCAGAAGTCGGAAAGTACTTCTTATAGAACTCCTCTTGGAAGACATCCCAGGTGATATAATCATCACCCTGCTGCAGAAGACGACGGATACCTTGCCACCAATGCGACGCTTCACCTGTGAGCATATAGGTAGCGAACTCGACACACTGTCCTTCAGGTACCACTTGTGCTTGCAGTGCTCGCTCTATAGCCTGAAACCATGTATCAGCCTCAGTCGGGCTAGTAGTTCCCTTGAACTTAGGTGGATTAACCTTCAAAAAGTTTGCCAGTGTCATCGGGCCCTAAACTCCACCTCCGTTATTACCATGGTTGTTCATCTGTTGACCAAGAGCCTCAGCAGTGGCTTGCATAGCAGCAGCCATGTTCTCCAACGCAGTCATAAAGTTCACCGGGTCATTAGGGTTAGTCTCCGGAGCACGATTATTAGTACGACCTCTCTCACGGCCTCTACCGCGTCCACGAGGCGCCATCTGGTTCTTATACACACCAAACAATCGATATTAAGTTGATCAGTCTCAATATCGGAAGTTTAGTTCTTCAAAGTCCCATATGCATGCTCATGAATGTTTATGCTAACTATATCAAGCAGATATACTAACAGCACATAACACACACACACACAGAGAATGCAAAGAAGCATAGTCAGTCCATTCCTCAGGCTCTACAGGAACGAACTGCTCTGATACCATAATGTAACACCCTACCATACAGAGTCTTATGCTTAAGTCATAATTCAGAGATGGCAAGGTATTACGACCTCTAAAACAAAAATTTTAGTACTTATAGTAGTAGGAATGATTGATTATAACTAGGAGCCTTTGTAGAAAAAGGGGGTAAACAAAAACCGTAACTCGAAAGCGCAACACTCCGATCGATAACGTAACGAGCAAAGGATAAACTAACGCAAGATCATATATATACAAAAGAGTGTCAAAAACAGGAATATCAAGACTCAAAACCTGGTTGCGAAGATAACCGGTCCAAGCATAGTAATATATACATATTATAAAATAAGAAAACCCCAAAGGAAACCCAAAGGGACACAAATACATAAAACCTATTCTCCAAAATCCCCCATAAGAGGAGTCATCACAGTTTGTATTATTTAATGGAGATAAAAGTATCTAAACAAGACATATAAACCAAAACATAGCCCCGAGAACAAAGGATCTTCGCTAAATCCAGAAGTCTCCAGCATGCCTCAACGAGAAGCCTCGCGTCCTGCATCTGAAAACCACAAAATTCAAAAACAGGAATATCAAGACTCAAAACCTGGTTGCGAAGATAACCGGTCCAAGCATAGTAATATATACATATTATAAAATAAGAAAACCCCAAAGGAAACCCAAAGGGACACAAATACATAAAACCTATTCTCCAAAATCCCCCATAAGAGGAGTCATCACAGTTTGTATTATTTAATGGAGATAAAAGTATCTAAACAAGACATATAAACCAAAACATAGCCCCGAGAACAAAGGATCTTCGCTAAATCCAGAAGTCTCCAGCATGCCTCAACGAGAAGCCTCGCGTCCTGCATCTAAAAACCACAAAATTAACGCTTCCATAAACGCTAGACTAAGCAATAAAGTACCCCGTATTTTTCCCTCTGCCTCTGGTTGTCGCGCAATCCCTTCTACTGCTTGCCCTGCAGCAGTGCCTTGGCCAACCCCAGGTCCAATAGAAGCAAGCCCTACAGCCAACCCAGCAGCAACAACGGAAGCAGCAGCAATCAGTGGATTCATGATAAGTTCCTCTCATCCAAAAAAGGGGAAATGGTTAATGATACAAGCAACCAATTTTGACTTGAATTTTTCAATTAATAATAAAGATTTATTCAGTCGAAATGATTGAGGAAAAAAATGAAGAAAAAAATAAAGAAAGAATATTTATTGAACTGTTGGAACTACTTCGATATTTCTCTATTTTTCTATTCCCATAGTTTTTGTAAATCCATACAACTTTTGTTCTTATCTTCCCTAAAAATAAAATTTTGGAACCATTCTTTTCTTTTAGAGTTTTCTTGATTCAATTTTGTTAGTCATTCATCAAGATTCAATTCATAATTACAGATGAATATAGAAGGGCTTCGTTTTTTTGAATCTCTATCGAAATTGACAGTAGCAGGACAAATTTGGATAACTATATTTATAGTTGGTTTCTAGATAATTCGTTAACATCCAATATCTAGTATCACATATACATGTATTTCTTCTATACCGTAAACCAATTGTTCGTGTATTCAATTGGATTCGAGAAGCATTCTTTGAAACCTTTCAAAAGACTTAAAAAAAAAAAAGAAAGAGTTGCCCTTTAGCTATTATATTATAATTTTATTATATACACCCCGGCTTGACTCCTCTTTCAAATCTTAGTCTTAGGTTTTTGCTAGCCCTTTTCTTCTTTTTGATTATATCCTCGTTTATATCCATATGGTATAATCAATCTAAAAAAATTCGTTCGACCGAAGAACTGAATCTTTGCAACGAAATATTGAAATTTGAGTGATCTAAATGGAATTTTTATTTATTGTTGAATTGAATATGAATGAAATACAAATACGTTCTAGTTTTATGTAATATCCATTTTAATCACATGTCGTAAACGGAAATATCCTACAAAGTTCAAAGTTAAAGTTCTTAATATTTACATTTACAACATTAATAGACTCTAATCAAATAATATTCAAATTAGATCTATATTATAATGTAAAAAAAATATTTATGTTATAGATTGAATGAACAAAATAAAATACAACAAAAACAATACCAAAAAGTTATTGAAAAAAATTGAAAACAAAGATTCTTTTTAGTTTAGTAAAAAAAAAATAGGAAAAAGATTCATTATTTAAAAGATTTTTTACTATTTTTTTTATAGCTCTCAAGTAATCTTTTCTATTTTTTTACCAAATCATATATTTATTTATACTTTGATTGCATTTAATTTAACCCCGTATTTATGAATATTCAATTAATAGAATCAGAATTCAAAACTTATTTATTTCTCTTTTATCTATTTTTGTTACTTAAGTATATTATCTTTAGCCGCACATATATTGTGGCGAGTCAAACTAAACTAGAAACTAAAAAAAAAGACTATTTCATAAATTTGTTAAGTTAATGATGGCCTTCCATGGATTCACCTATATAAGCCGCAGCTAAAGTAGCAAAAATAAGGGCTTGAATACCGCTTGTAAATAATCCAAGGAACATGACAGGTATAGGAACTACTAAGGGTACTAAAGAAACAAGAACAACAACTACTAATTCATCAGCTAATATATTTCCGAAAAGTCGAAAGCTAAGCGATAGGGGTTTTGTGAAATCTTCTAAGATGTTAATTGGTAGAAGGATTGGAGTTGGTTGGATGTATTTACCAAAATAAGCTAATCCCTTTTTCGACAGACCCGCATAGAAATATGCTACTGATGTAAGTAAAGCTAATGCAACAGTAGTATTTATATCATTTGTGGGTGCAGCTAACTCCCCATGAGGTAACTGTATTATTTTCCAAGGCAAAAGAGCCCCCGACCAATTTGAAACAAAAATAAATAAGAACATAGTTCCAACAAAGGGAACCCACGGACCATATTCTTCCCCAATCTGAGTTTTGCTTACATCTCGAATGAATTCGAGGACATATTCAAAGAAATTCTGACCAAAAGTGGGAATGGTTTGCGGATTTCTAACAACTAAAATGGCTGAAACCAATAAGATAGCAATTACGACCCAAGAAGTTATAAGTACTTGGGCATGCACTTGGAACCCCCCTAATTGCCAATAGAGATGTTGACCTACTTCCACGGAAGATATCTCATATAATCTTTTTAATGTGTTGATGGAACATAATAGAATATTCATATTGCCCTCAAAATAAATAGAACTTGAAAGGAATTATTTTGATTCAACCATCTATTTTTTCAATTGTCTGTTAAATCTTTTATTTTGAATATCGACTAATCACTTAATATTTCTGGGTTTTTTGTTTTTTGCGCGATTTAGTAAATTAGTTATAGTAACCGATTCTATAAATCTATGAAGTTATCAATGGAATAATTTATTTTATTATTAATTAAGAATTTCGTATATAGCTAGAACGACCTTCACAAATTGCAAATACTAATTTGTTAAGAATTAACCGAATTGAAGCTATAGCATCATCATTAGCTGGAATCGAAATATCCGCGAGATCGGGGTCACAATTTGTATCGATTAAACAAATCGTTGGAATTCCCAAAGTGATACATTCTCTAAGAGCGGTATACTCCTCTTGCTGATCAACGATTATGACAATATCGGGTAAGCCAGTCATATATTTAATGCCACCCAGATAGGTTTCCAAGTGCGATAACTGTCTCTTCAAAATAGCAGTATCTTTTTTTGGCAAACTATGGATTCTGCCCGTTTTTTGTTCTGTTCTCAAGGACCTGAACTTATGAAGTCTCGTTTCTGTAGTATACCAATTGGTTAACATACCGCCGAGCCATTTTTTATTAACATAATGACACCGAGCTCTTGTTGCAGCCCGTGCTATTAAATCCGCAGCTTTATTTTTTGTGCCAACAATTAAAAATTGTTTCCCCTTACTTGCTGCATCAAAAACCAAATCACAAGCTTCTGATAAAAAGCGAGCAGTTCTTGTAAGATTTAGAATATGAATACCCTTACGTTTTGTGGATATATAAGGTGCCATTCTGGGATTCCATTTTCTAGTACCATGGCCAAAATGAACTCCCGCTTCCATCATCTCTTCCAACGTTATGTTCCAGTATCTTTTTGTCATTGATCCCCACAAAAAAAGAGACAGGGTATCCTGAAATAAGAAAAGTTTTGTTCCGATGGAACCTTCTCTTTTATCGAAGATTGGCTCTTGATACATGGTCAGGCCATTCAATTTTTTTTACTTTTTTCTTTATTCTCTTTCAAAAATGTAATCAAACGCCTTTATTTAAATTTAAGAATTATAAATTCGAAAAAATAGGCTTTTAGCAATTATCAAATCTTCGGAAATGATTGCTGCAACGTATCACATAAATTCTTGAAATTAAAAAACAAATTCTCTATGGTCGAACAGGATATCTTTTATTTTTTCCTCGAGTAAATTCTTTTTTTTCGGAGCAATCTTAATAAGTTGTCTTTGCTTTGAAGGCTGTGTTACCCTTTTGAATCCGGTAGACGATGTTTGTATCGCCGACGAGAATGTGGCCTGGCCTCTCTTCTTTATCGCCAGACAGTAAATGATCTAGGTCTCGCAATAAGAAAAGATGTAAAACTCCACACTCGAAGTCAGTAAAAGGAAAACGTATACCAAGTTCAGTCAACAAACATGTAACACTCTACAATACAGAGTCTTATGCTTAAGTCATAATTCAGAGATGGCAAGGTATTACGACCTCAAAAATAAAAATATAGTACGTATAGTAGTATGAATGATTGATTATAACTAGGAGCCTTTGAAGAAAAAAGGGTAAACAAAAACCGTAACTCGAAAATGCAACACTCCGAATGATAACGTAACGAGCAAAGGATAAGCTAGCGCAAGATCATATATATAAAGAGTGTCAAAAACGGGAATATCAAGACTCAAAACCCGGTTGCGAAGATAACCGGTCCGAGCATAGCAGTATATACATATGATAAAATAAGGAAACTCCAAAGGAAACCCAAAGGGACACAAATACATAAAACCTATTCTCCAAAATCTCCCATAAGAGGAGTCATTACAGTTTGTATTATTTAAAGGAGATAAAAGTATCTAAGCAAAACATATAAACCAAAATATAGTCCTGAGAACAAAGGATCTTCGCAAATCTAGAAGTCTCCAGCATGCCTCAGCGGGAAACCTCACGTCCTACATCTGAAAACCACAAAATCCGAATAGGTGAGAACTAGAGGTCCCCAGCATGGTAACATCTTCCACATATATAATACATAATAATAGAGGAAAGCCGAAGGCAATCCTAGAACTTCCTCCAGATAATATCAAAGCTTATAAACAAGCTAAACCGTAAGTGGCAACTGACTAAAGATTCTTCAGTCTAACTAATACTTCCCTTTCCAATTCCTTCAGACCTCCCAACCACCAGCAGGAGTATAATATAGCAAACACAGTTATATCAGACAAGAGATTTACAAATAGGAACAGATAAGGCATTTAGGCGTAATATGCATAATATGCAGTCAAATAGGCAATCTCAAACAATTCATGTAGTATGCTTATGATGCATGCCTGTCCCTAGTGGCTGATGATTGGTTATATCGGTTATAGAGCCAACCCGACAAGTCCTGGTAGCTAACCATTGGACTATCTCTCTGTCGTGCATCCCCAACTCGAGTTATACTCATCATAAACTTGATCATAATCATGATCCATATCCATCACCCTCACTGGTGAATATTTATCCATCACCATCACTGGTGAATATTTATGGGGGCGAGCTCATCCAGGCCTTTTACAGTGCCCAGCCACACTTACGATATTGGGTTAACAGATCTTCGAGTCTCAACTTGGAGCACGTGGTGGCTAGCCATTGCTACTACCCAGGGAAACCCTCATCTCCAATGGTGGAAGTGCAAAGATTCACAATTCATTCAACAGCATATATGCATTTATACTTAGCCATAAACATGGCTCCGCCGTAACACGGCAATAATCTAGCCATCCGGCTCACGGTTAAATCCATAACCAGCCAATTCATTAGCAATTACGGCCATTCGGCCCATGGCATGATAAGCACTTCCACCGCCATTTCTCACATAAACAATTACGGCCCTTCGGCCCATGGCATAACAAGCACTTCCACCGCCATCCTCCGCATCTCACATAATCATCTTTGATCCTCAATGATCATCCATTTTCCCTTGCTTCACTCGCAAGTTACCACATTCACTAGTCCTTTTTCTCATGCTAGGCATATCATAATGATTTAAGACATAAGTGGTGAGATCGGAGGCTTAGAAGTATGAAATTTGGCTTTTAAAACTCAAAAATCAACTTTGGGATGAAAACAGGTCCACGCGTACGCGCACTCCACACGCACGCGCGGATGGCCTTAAAAACTTCTTGACGCGCAAGCGTCATACGTGCGAACGCGCGGATTAAAAATTAGCCAAACGACACGCACGCGTCAGCCACGCATACGCGTGGGTACTCTTGCGCCCCAGGCACAAAGCTGGCATAACTTTGGCACAACTCTCGGAAAAATGGCTGGGCATTGGGTGCAGCAAATTCGGCGCGCCCGCGCACATCACGCGCACACGTGGATGACGCTTCCTGGAAGAACGGCGCGTACGCGCCAAGTGCACCTACGCGCGAGGGGTCATTCTGCTAAAAATTTTCTAAGTTAAAAGCTGCAGAATTCACAGATTCAAACCCCAATCTTCCGACGGACATAACTTTCTCATTTTAAATCGTTTTTCACCCGTTCTTCGAACGGCATGGACATCCCGGATCCAATTTCATTTCTAAACAGGTTTGGCAGAAAACAGAGATCCGTAGTCCAAGTTATGTCCCGTCAAAGTATGCCCAAAAACCATGTTTTCATACAAAACCACAAAGTGCCATTTTCAAAACAAGCCACTTTCAACTCTTTTCAAAATCAATCAAAACATGCCAATTTCATCCCTTTTCTTTGAAATCAATCAAAATGTACCAAAATCAACATCAAGGCATCCTCAACTCACACATTGACACTTTACCAAAATTCCCAAAATCACCATCTAACCATTTTAACACTTCTCAATCAATGGCTAAAGGACAAACACAATATCATGTCATACATCCTCCCTCATCCCAATTTCCAATAATACCATTTCCAATCAACAATCATTATACATAATCAACATCATACTCACCATCAACATGGTACCACCCATCAATTCAACCTCAATCATCCATCAAGCATATATCACAACATGCATTTCTCATATTTCACACAATCAAGGCATCAATATTCATAATCACATATATGAACACATCATATATTTCAACCATTCAACAACACCAACAATTCAATGCCTATCTTAGGACCTCTAGCCTAAGTATTTCCTACCACATTACATATTAGATACGGGAAACCGAAACCATACCTTAGCCGACTTCCCACGCTCAACCGGAGCACTTTCAAACCACTTGTCCACAAGCACTCAAGGTATCAACACCTCTAAGAACAGATTTTATCACACAAAACCCTCTTCCAAGCTTTCCAAAATCACCAATCAAGCTCCAATATTCACACATACACAACCTAAGCCACAATCATCATACCCATTCACAACATCTCAATACCCAAACATCATAGAACAACAAATTACACTAGGGTTGAGAATCTTACCATACCCAAGGTCCAAGGAGACAAGATTAACCTTCTCCTTCAAGAGAGTTGGGTCCTATAACATCAAAGAACCCAAAATCTCAACATTTTTGCTCATGAAACTCGAAATCAAGGGTTGGAATTTCGAACAGTAAAACGTGGCTTACCTCAAGATTAATTGTATGGGTTTTGTAGAGCTCTCCGCGGTGAACGCGTGACCGCAAACGGAGCGGCAATCGGAGCTCTAGATCAAAAGTTATGGTGGTTTGAAGATCAACCAAGGGAGAGAACTTGAGAGAGTGTTGTTCCCCCCTCCATACCAATTTCAGCGTGTTTAGTGTGTTGTGAGGAGAGAGAGTGCTGAAAACTAGGGTTTTAGTTTAGTTTAGTTGGGCCAAGGGCCCACTTTGGGTCCGGTTGGATCGGTTTGGCCCGTTCGGTCCAATCTTGGTCCGATTTCTATAAAATTGGTACCGAAATTCTCGTCTCAATCTCCTCTATCATATTAAGCCATAAAAATAACATTTTTGGCTTTCTAGAATAAATTCTCATTTATGGGTTAATTAGCCGTTAATTAACCGGGTCTTACAGTCGTTGCTCTGCTCCTCGCCGCTGATTGCCATCCCCGCCGCTTGTTTAAGGGAGGCGTTAATGGAATTCGTGAATGATGTGGATGCCGCTGTTCCTCGACAGTCACCACTGCTCCTCTCCCGTCACTCTCACTAGGGTTCCAATTGCGCTTGTGATTTGTTGATTTTGCTGATTACCTTGTTGATTTGTTGTGCCGCTATTTCTTTGGCTAATTACGTTGTTGATTTGTTGATTTTATTAATTACATTGATTATGATTCTGTTGTTGTTGTTGATTCAAATTTTATCTTGATTTAATTGTTGGTATGCTGCTGAGTCTTCGGAATATGAATATAGAAGGAAAATGGAGAAGGAAATGAGAATGCTGAGAGTAAACGGTATTGAAACTTTCTTTGTTTGCTGTGGTTGTTCGAAGTTGAGAGAGATGGTGATAGTTGCTCCTTTTTTCTGCTCTTCTAATCAAATGTTGTTGTTCATTTTTTTTCTTTGTTTCTGCTTCATTGTTGTTGTGTATCATTTTGTGACGATGAAGAAGAAAAATAAGAAGAGATACTACTGTGTGATAGAGAACAGAAAGAAGAATGGAAACTCTTTATTTTGTTGAAGAAGGAGAAGGGTATTTTAGTGCTAAGTGTAACACCCTAATGCTTTTAAACTGGGTTAAGCCTTATTTGGATTCAATTGGTTGTTAATATTCAAAACCTTGCGAAATTTTTAAAACAATATGAAATCTTTATATAAAGTAAGTTATATGTGGAAAAATATTAAATAACTAGTTTTTATTAGAATGGTTACTAGTTGAAAAATATAAGTAGACCTTTAGGTAATAACATAGAAAACGGGCGTGCTAAACTATGAAGGCACAAAAAATGACAAGCTTTACTCATACTAAATAATCATAGAAAAGGAACGTCATAGTCACAATTGCAATCACTCAATAAATATAAAACAAGACGCACAGAAAATCCTAATTCTCTTAATTTGTGTAACTATGCCTAAAACCATCACCTATTCTTCCTCCTTAATATGAATTTGGGTAAGCGCTTAATGTTTTGTATCTACATCTTTGATATCTTGCTCCTAATAATGTACTTGTCTTTTCACCTCAATCGAGCAGTGTATTGCTTTGTACTGCATCGTTCTTGAAGATGGTATGGAGAGAGGGGTGAGAAACAAAAGTTTCTCAGTAATTTATCTATATGGTGTCATCGTATCCATCCCCAGCCACTCCGAGTTTTGAAATAAAAACAGTGATGATACAATGTTGTTCAATTATTATTTTCAAAAGTCTTTGTTAGTCGGAGTGGTGTGACTTTAAGATACTTCTCATTCACTTATGTTATAACATGTATGATGCATACAAAATGCCTATAGCGTGAAAACATATAAAATGCAAACTCATAAATCTTGGTTTGATGTTCTCATAGGCCATAAAGTAAGGCAAAATAAATAATAAATAAGAGTAAAATAGTAACATTGGCATAGATAAGTCAAACAGAATAGATCTGAATAAAACAAAAATCTTAAACAATATATATCATATATCAAACAAAAAGGAACTTTGGATAAAAGAAGAATCTTTGAATGAAATAATAAACATAATCATAAATCAAAAAGGGATAAAAGAAGAACAATCATTATCACATATTTTGCATTGTACTTTTCATTAATTTTTCTTGTTCCTATATGTATTCCGATGCAAATAGACGCAATTTGTTAGCGAAGAGAAACTTTTTTCATGATTAGACTTTGTGTATGTTTTGATGTAGGTATGAATTCGTGACTAGATAGAAAGAATTTCTATATTCCGTAGTTCGCATAAATCGAAATAATATCTTCCTGAACAATATATGAGTGGACTTTATGAATACTTTGGCTAGAATATTTTGTATAGAAAAAGGAAATAGAATGGGAAAGAAGAAACTAAATAGCTCTTAGGAATGTACAGATTGTGTTAGGAGAATCTAATTCGCGTTTATCTGAAATCTTCAATCTGAGTCGTCACTTTGCAAGTCCTATAACGTTTTCTACGTTTGGAATTTGGAAATAGCTATTAGACACAAATTTATATATAATTGAGTTAGCTTTAAAACAAACCTTAAATGAAGTCAATTGAATAACCACAGCTTGAGATATTCTTGAAATAATCTTAGTACATCAGACTGGGTGATAAGAGCGCGATTTTCTGAACTTGTAGCAGATTTATCTATCTAATTTAATTTGAATTTGATTTTGTACTGAACTTAAGGAATAAATCTAGTTTTCTTATATTTTCCTGTAACTAAATCATTCAAATCCAATAAATATAGAATTAATTATGATTATATCTTAAAAGGTTGTTTATTGTCGGTTAGAAATTTACTACTACTAGTCCTTTCATATATTTGAATTTTAAATTAGATATATTAGTTTTTCAAATGCATTATTTCCTAATTTTTTATTTTTAATTTAAATCTTAAATTATTAGCATTTTAATTAATTAATTAGTTATTGAATAATGACTTGATTCAAAAAGTTGGGATGTTACACGAAGGACAGTGTTAAAATTTAGCTAAACTTTAGTGACGATTTTGTACGGAAGAAAAAGGTTAGGGATGAAAAAAATTTTCGACCTATATCTTAGAGACCAAAATTACACTTAACCCTTGAAACAACCGTTAACCTCTGCTTGAATTCTTTAGTCCATTAATTCTATGGTTTCATTAATTTTAACCATTTTTCATTTTTCCTTGATTGTCTTCCCAATTTTATATGGCACAACTATTTGGATGAGTTTTTGTGGTTTTCTGAACTAGACAGTGACTATGAGAATGGTTAGATGTCGGCACCATGCATGAGAGGAGGATAAGAATAATTAGGATGCAAGAAAATGTGTAATCAGTATTGATAAATAATTTTTCATGGATGTTGTTGTTTTGCTTTTGTGGAGTAATGACAGTTAAGTACATGCAAATGTGTTTGTAATTAAATTAAGAAAATAGTATAATTCAAAAAAAATTCATTAATTTAATATTATTCATTTGGAATATGGTAATGATGATTTGATTGGCATATATAAGACAGAAAATTATAAAATAGGTTAACCACCAAAAATACTTTCGAGTTATTCAAACGCTGACAAAAATGCACCCAAAATATGTTTATTGACAAAAATGCCTTCAAATAATTTAAAAAGGCGACAAGGGTGCCCAACAGTAAATATATGTTTTCAAAAAATGTCTTAGAGATTGAATTTTGATGCGCACTTTTGTAAACATGATTTAAAAAATGAGATATTATTATTCTTAAAATTTGGTAATTTTTCATTAGGTATAAAAATTTTTGTGTTATTTTGTTGTTAACAACCAATAACACTTTCTAAAAATCACCAAAAATATATACTTAGCAAAAAAAATCACCAAATTTTAAGAATAATATATCGTTTTTTAATCACAGTTATAAAAAATCACATCGAAATTCAACCCGTAATGTATTTTTCGATAAATATATACTTAGTGTTTGATTTTTTGGGAAAGTTTATGTAACATTGAATATGTATTTCTCAAAAAATACATTAAAAATTCAATTTTGATGCGATTTTTTGAAGGAAGGTAGCCTCCGACTTGTGAATGCCTGGGAGCCGCCGTCCGAGTTGTGTGTTTTGAAGAATGGGAGTAGTACTTGCGAAGACATTCCGATGCCTTAGTCAGCAAGGGGTTAAGTAGGTTTAGGATATTGGAACTTAAGTTTACCTGAGGGTGTCAGTGTATTTATAGGAAAGGAACCAATAACCACCGCTGAAGTAGTTCCACTTCTGATGGTGGATAACCATCCCTTTATTTTACGGTTGTTGGAATCTCTCTTCTAGAAGTGGGTAAGAGATTTAAGGAGGCAGTTATTCATTTGGATAAATATTGACTGCTTGTTGGTGTCGACCCCGACTTCTTGGTGGAGGTCGGATAGTCGGTGAAGACCAATCTTTTTGGATTGGGCATCTTGGCCTGATTGGACCTGGCTTATGTTTTGGATAAGGGTATGAACTATATATATAGCACAAAAGTCACCAAATTTTAAGAATAATAATATCTTACTCTTTTATATTAATGCTTAATAAGGTCGCATCAAAATGCAATCTTTAAGGCATTTTTTGAAAATATGTATTTACTGTTGGTCATTTTTGTCGTGTTCTTGAATTATTTGAAGGCATATTTTGTCAATAGTAAGAAGCAGTCATTCTTAGCTTCTGCATTTCACTACTGGACTTTTAACCATGGACACTCTATGGGTGTGTTTGGATTAGTGTTTAGAGTATCAAAAGCTCGTTTGGCTATTTTTTCTTTCTCTAAACGTAAACTTGATTCTACTGTTCAACCCACGTTTACCAAAAGCTACAATTTCTAGCTTTTGTGTTCAACTTTTTAAATTGGACTGAAATTTATTTCTATGTACAAATTGTGTCCTTTATTATTTATAAGATGAATTTTGTTATTTTTTTATAGTATTATTTCTCTAATATTCTTTCATGCATATATTAATCCTATTAGAATACTAAAAAAATATTAAAATTTATTTAAATATCTAAAATAAAATTATAAAATAACATAAAATAATTATTTTAATTCATGTCCTTTTCTGTAATTTTTCATCTAAAAGTAATTTTACATAATGTAATTGATAATGAGAATTTATCGTTGATATAGAATTTTCTCAAAATAGAATTCATTCGTTGCAAGTATAGTCTAGATCAAAAACTAACTCCCAAATCAAATGTTAAATCCAAAAGATAGTCACAATCAAAACAAAATAACCGGGAGTTTTAATTCCCGGGTTGTTCTCCCTAGGAGTTGTAATGAAATGTACAATTATTGGCTATTAAAGAGAAGCATGGGGGATTGGGAATGAAAGCAAGAGAAAGAAATGTAAATATCAAGAATTGAAACAAGCATGCAAGGAATTGAAAAGAAAGCAATTAAACGACACTTGGCAAGAAGTAGATAATCTAGGTTTCCTATCCTATTTGTGAACCACAAACATGGCAATTGTGTGGAATCAATCCAAATCAATCAATCCTCCTTGAGAATTGGTCAAAAGCATAATTGATCTCAATCCATAAGTCCTAGTCAACTCACTAATTACTTAGTGAAAGACTAGCATCAATGGAAACCAAATCAATTAACTATTCCCACACAATGCGGAATGGACATTCACAACTCAATTCCACCCAAACATCCAATTTCTCAACTAAGAGTGTGAAAACTAAACATGCAAGAAATTAAACATCAAAGCAATAAAAGTCAAAAGAAATTAAAAGTCAAAGCAAGGAAGATTAAAATGCAAGAAACCTCTTGGCAAGTAATTGAGAACTAAGGCTACCTATCCTAGTCATTAACCACAAACATATGATGATTATGAAGAGTTAATCCTACTTAGTCAATCTTACATCGAAGATAAGTCAAATAGGCATAGTTAATTTCAATTCCTAAGTCCTATGTGAACACTAGGGGTCACATAGAGTCAAGAAAAACCAAATTAACTAACTACTCTAATATATCAAACAAGAATGGACATCAATGACTCAAGGATCACCAAAGTCAACAATTTCAAGCCAAGAGTGGAGAAAAACTAAGTAAAAACTAAGCCAAACATTTTATCAAACACTTGGTGTGCATGAAAATAAAATAATATTAAAATACATTAAAATAAATTCTAAAACTACTAAAGCAAGAAAATGACAATGACAACTCAAGAAAGCAATAAATGACATGAAAACATAAATTTGCATAAATTAGAAGTAAAATAACAAAAGTGTTCATAACATGAAAATTGCCATAAAAGAGAAAATAACAAAAGAGATGAAGAAGATAAAGGCAAGAAAGCATATAAACATAAATGAAACTACACTAAAACAAGAATTAAATGCTGAAATTAAAGGAAATTAAACTAAGAAAACCCTAATTCTAGAGAGAGGGGGAGCTTCTCTCTCTAGAAACTAAGAGAAAACATAACAAAAGCTAAACCTAATTACCCCTCCTTGTTTCCACTTGAATTGGGGTTGAAATAGCTTCAAAAATGAGTTGGATTGGGTTTTGGGGCCCAAAAATCGCTGCCAGCGAGTTGCAATTAATGAGGTCACGTAACAGGACTTGTGCGGACGCACAGATGTGTGCGTCCGCACACATGCTGAATCCCGACTTATGCATACGCACAAATTGTGTGCGTACGCACACGTAGACTTATGCTCACTATAGCAAATTATATATCATTTTGAAGCCCCGGACGTTAGCTTTCCATTGCTGCTAAAATCGCCTCGTTTGGACCATTGTAGCTCAAGTTATGACCAATTTAGTACAGATAGGTCAGGACTGGCAGTTTCCTAAATCCTTCATTTCTTGAATTCTCCCATTTTCGCTTTCCTTCAACTTCTTCAATCCATACTTGCCTTGTAAGCCTGAAATTACTCAACAAACACATCAAGGCATCAAATGGAATTAAAGTGAATAAAATTTAGCAATTATAAAGCTTAAAAAGCATGTTTTCACTTTCAAGCACAATTTAGGGAGAAATTATGAAACTATGCTATTTCAACGGATAAGTGCAAGAAAAGTTGATGAAATCCACCCAAATAGAGCAAATAAATACCATAAAATGTGGATTCATCACATCTCCACACTTAAACAATAGTATGTCCTCATGCTATACTCAAGAAGGAAACAAGGGGTATTACATTTATTCAAAGGAAGTAAACTACCTATATGCAATCTATCCACATGAATGCAATTACTTAGTCAAAATAAATCAATTTCCAAGAAAGCATATATGAACATAAGGGCTAAAGGCAATCCATAATTGATTAGAGTTATTGAAAAGAATTAACAAACTTGCAAGATAAGAATTAAGCATAGGTGGAAACATGTATATGAGCAATCAGACCCTCACCGGATGTGTATCCGCTCTAATCACTCAAGTGTATAGGGTCAATTCACTCATTTCTCTTCTAGTCATATTTTCTAAAATTTGTCTTTCATCTAACAATCAACACTTATTCAATGTATACATACAAATATCATGAGGACTTTTCCATGGTTGTAATGGGGCTAGGGTAAAGGTAAGGTTATATATGGTTAAGTGAGCTCGATAATTGCATCTTTGATTAGCCTAAACTCTCACTAACCTACATAACATCCTATACAACTCAAAGCAAACCTAACTACCCATTTCTCACTTTTCTCACACAATCATGCATTTTCTTTTTAATCACAACTCATATGCATCTTTATTTCTCAAACTTTGGGGGCATTTTGTCCCCTTTCTATTATTTTCTTTCTTTCTCTTCTTTTTTTTTGTTTTCTCTTTTTTTTTTTGTTTTTTTTTTCAGACTAAAATATATATACAAAAGTGACAACGCATATGGTTTAAGCATTTGATGCATAAGTATGTACCCAATTCCCAAAATTTTCAACAACAATATAAAAATCAACTTTTATCTCAACCAAAGTTTTCAAACTTCCCCACACTTAGATGATACACACTCTCACTAGCCTAAACTAATCAAAGATCTAAATAATGGACATTTATTTGTTTTTCACTTTAAGGTTAGTAATGTGCTAACTTTAAGAACAAAAAGAGATTGAAATAGGTTCAAAGTTGGTTAACAAAGGGAGATAAAAGGGTAGGCTATTTGGGACAACTGAGCTTAGTGAAAAGATGGCCTCAATCATATAAATGCATATATACATCAAGAAATGGACATAAAGAATCAAACAAATCAAATATTACAATAATAAAAAGAGAATAACACACACAAGAATAAAAAATAGTGGTTATATAGTGTAACCACGTAATTAGGCTCAAAACTCACAAGGTTGTGTGTTCTTAGCTCAAAAACAAGTTCCACAGTGTATTTCAAGAAAGTTTCAATCAAAAGTACCAACTCAAATCAATTAGGATGTCAATGCCCTATTGATGAGCAGATAATTTATACGCTTTTTGGCATTGTTTTTACATAGTTTTCAGTATGATTTAGTTAGTTTTTAGTATATTTTCATTAGTTTTTAATTAAAATTCACATTTTTGGACTTTACTATGAGTTTGTGTGTTTTTCTGTGATTTCAGATATTTTCTGGCTGAAATTGAGGGACTTGAGCAAAAATCAGATTCAGAGGTTGAAGAAGGACTGCAGATGCTGTTGGATTCTGACCTCCCTACACTCAAAGTGGATTTTCTGGAGCTAAAGAACTTCAAATGATGCGCTCTCAATTGCGTTGGAAAGTATACATCCAGGGCTTTCCAGCAATATATAATAGTCCATACTTTGATTAAGGATAGACGACGTAAACTGGCATTGAACGCTAGTTCCATGCTGCATTCTGGAGTCAAACGCCAGAAACAGGTTGCAAAGTGGAGTTAAACGCCAGAAACAGGTTACAAACTGGTGTTCAACTCCAAGAAAGACCTCTACACGTGTAAAGCTCAATGCTCAGGCCAAGCACACACCAAGTGGGCCCCGGAAGTGGATTTCTGCATCATTTACTCATTTCTGTAAACCCTAGTAACTAGTTTAGTATAAATAGGACTTTTTACTATCTTTGTAAGGGATCTTTGATTAGTTTTATGGAATAAATGACCATTTGTACCCATAAAAGATGAAAACGCTGACATATGTAACCACACTAGATCGAAACTAAACTTGTACCCATGCAAGATGTCCTCCGTATGACAAAAGTACCTTACGTGGCACTCCAACCCTCTAAAGATAGGGTACTTTTGTCACATAAAAGACATCTTGCGTGGGTACAAGTTTAGTTTCGATCTAGTGTGGATACATATGTCAGCGTTTTCATCTTTTATGGGTACAAATGATCATTTATTCTAGTTTTATGCTATATTAGACTTTCATGGGGGCTGGCCATTCGGCCATACCTGTATCATTATCACTTATGTATTTTCAAAAGGTAGAGTTTCTACACACCATAGATTAAGGTGTGGAGCTCTGCTGTTCCTCATGAATTAATGTAAAGTACTACTGTTTTTCTATTCAATTCAAGCTTATTCCTATTCTAAGATATCCATTCGCACCCAAGAACATGATGAATGTGATGATTATGTGATGCTCATCATCATTCTCACTTATGAACGCGTGCCTGACAAACACTTCCGTTCTACATGCAAACAAGCTAGAATGAATATCTCTTAGATATCTAATACAGAGGACCGAGTCCAAGATATCAAAATCTTCGTGGTATAAGTTAGAACCCATGGATGGCCATTCTTGAGATCCAGAAAGTCTAAACCTTGTCTGTGGTATTCCGAGTAGGATCTGGGAAGGGATGGCTGTGATGAGCTTCAAACTCGCGAGTGCTGGGCGTAGTGACAGACGCAAAAGGATAGTAAATCCTATTCCAGTATGATCGAGAACCGACAGATGATTAGCCATGCAGTGACAGCGCATTGGACCATTTTCATAGAGAGGATGGGATGTAGCCATTGACAACGGTGATGCCCTACATAAAGCTTTCCATGGAAAAGAGTAGGAATGATTGGATGAATGCAGCAGGAAAGCAGAGGTTTAGAGGAACGAAAAGCATCTCTATACGCTTATCTGAAATTCTCACCAATGAATTACATAAGTATCTCTATCCTAGTTTATATTTCAATTATGTTTTAATTATCAAATCTCCATAACTATCTGAATCCGCCTGACTGAGATTTACAAGGTGACAATAGCTTGCTTCAAGCCGACAATCTCCGTGGGATCGACCCTTACTCACGTAAGGTTTATTACTTGGAGGACCCAGTGCACTTGCTGGTTAGTTGTACGAAGTTGTGACAAAGAATTAAGATTATGAACGTGCGTATAAAGTTTTCAGCGCCGTTACTAAGGAATGGAACCGTCACGATTTCTGCACCCCAAGTTTTTGGCGCCATTGCCGGGGATTGTTCGAGTTTGGACAACTGACGGTTCATCTTGTTGCTCAGATTAGGTAATTTTATTTTAATTTTAAGCTTTTTATTTCTTATTTTTGAAAAATACAAAAAAAAATTTCTTCTTTTTCGTTTTTCCCAATTAAATTTCGAAAAAAAATAAAAAAAAGTTTAATAAAATAATAAAACCAAAAATATTTTGTGTTTCTTGTTTGAGTCTAGAGTCAAGTTTTAAGTTTGGTGTCAATTGCATCTTTTTTAATTTTCTAAAAATTATTTTCGAAAATTTCATGCATTGCATTCTTCATGATCTTCAAGTTGTTCTTGGCCAGTCTTCTTGTTTGATCTTCATATTTTCTTGTTTTGTGTCTTTTCTTATTTTTCATATGCATTTTCAATTTGTTAGTGTCTAAAGTTTGATAATTTCTAAGTTTGGTGTCTTGTATGTTTTTCTTTTCTTGAAAATTATAAAAAATAAGTCTTGATGTTCATCTTGATCTTCAAAGTGTTCTTGGTGTTTATCTTGACATTCAAAGTGTTCTTGCATGCATTGTGTGTTTTGATTCATAATTTTTATGTTATGTGTCATTTTTGTGTTTTTTTCTCTTTCATCATTAAAATTCAAAAATAAAAAAATTATCTTTCCCTTTTTCTCTCATAAAATTTTCGAAAATTTGAGTTGACTCTTTCAAAAATTTTTAAAATCAAGTTGTTTCTTATGAGTCAAATCAAATTTTCAATTTAAAAATTCTATTTTTTTCAAATCTTTTTCAAAAATCAAATCTTTTTCAATTTTCTTTTATGATTTTCAAAAATTTCAAAATTTATTTTCAAAAATCTTTTTCTTATTTCTATTTCAAATTTTCAAAATTAATGCTAACAATTAATGTGATTGATTCAAAAATTTTAAGTTTGTTACTTGACTAGTAAGAAAAGTTCAATCTTTAAACTCTAGAATCATATCTTTTTAGTTTCTTGTTAGTCAAGTAATCAACTTTAATTTTCAAAATCAAATCTTTTTAAATTTCAATCACATCAATTTCAAAATCAATTTCAAAATCTTTTCTAACTTCTTTTCTAACCTCTTATCTTTTTAATTTGATTTTCAAATCTTTTTCAATCAATCTTATCTTTTTGTTTCAATCATATCTTTTTCAAAACTACCTAACTAATTTTCTCTCTAATTTT